>NC_056727.1:470281066-470283566 GCF_019279795.1 Protopterus annectens
AAAGGAGGAAGAATGATACGAGATATCATAAAATTCAAATTTCAGGGGGAATAAGGTGTCTTCACTGGAGGCCTTATGTGAAAAGAACCTTTTAGAAAAGCCTTAGACAATTGGTGAGCCATAATATTCAAACCATCAATTCCTAGATGGAAATTAGATATAGCAGCTAATTGTACTCACACTGTAGCCGCCGATTCTCCGTTGTTGAAGATTTCTGTCAAGGATTGTAAGATAGAAGACAATGGTGCTTGATAAGGATCAATGTTGTGGGAAGAAGCCCAAATGGAAAATCTCTTCCACTTACTACAATATAATTTTCTGGTGGAAGGTTTATGGGAAGCCAACAAAATCTGACTAGTGTCATGGGAAAGATTATAGAGCCTGGCTATGCGGGGAATTGGAGAAGCCAAGCGGTTAGCTTCAGTGTCTGCAATGATGGGTGAAGATCCCCTGACGGATGTGTCAACAAGTCTGGAACTGGGTCCAGGATCCATGGATCTTCCAGAATATGAAGGTAAAGAAACGGGAACCAAATCTGCCGAGGCAAATGAGGGGCTATAAGGATGATTGTCCGTCCCAGCGACTTTGTCCTCTGTAAGAATTTGGGTATCAAGGGAAATGGTGGAAATGCATAGAGGAGACCCGGGGGCCAATCCTGGACAAGAGCATCCCTTGGGGAGTGACCTGGCATGGGAATCAAGGCAAAATAGCTTCTGCATTTGTTGTTGATGTGACTGGCGAACAAGTCGCAGGAAGGCTGGCCCCATTTGCGGAAGATCCTGTCCGCAATCTCTTGTTTGAAGGACCATTCGTGGGGCAATATGATTGTTCTGGTCAGTCTGTCCACTATGACGTTGGAGTTTCCCGGGATGTGCGTTGCCAACAGAAAGTGCTGGGATGACAGGGCCCACTGCCATACTCTGAGGGCTTCTTGGCACAGGGGATAACACTTGGTCCCGCCTTGTTTGTTCAGATACCAGACCACTGACATGTTGTCCGTCTGTATTGCAATTGTCTCTAGAGGAGAGAGCCCTGAAAGTGCTGCAACGCTAGAAGTACTGCTATTGTGACATGAAGAGACGTCAACCACCACTGAAGATCCTTCTTGCAGGAATTCGTTATCAGGATCATGTGACTCATTGGAAGTTCTTGGTAAGACCACTGCGTGAAAAGAAGCCACTGAAGGATTCTCATAAGCATCCTTGCTAACGGGATTGCTAGAATAGCTGCCACCATCAATTCTAGCACTTTCAATACCTCTGCTGCTGGTGCTCTTTTCTTTGATATCAGGGACATGACGTGTTGGCGAAGAATAGAGATTCTTTCTGGCGGAGGGCGGAGAGTGGTGGTTGACGTGTCTAGTTCTGTCCCTATAAAAACGATATGCTGCGATGGCAACAGGTAGACTTTTCGAAGTTGACTGTAATGCCTAGCTGATTGCAGTGTGTCAGAGTAGCCTCTCTCGCTTGAAGAAGTTGATGCCTGGTGGTGGAGGTAAGGAGCCAATTGTCTAGATACGGAAACACCTGGAATCCTAGATGCCTCAGGTGAGCCGTGACTACTGCCATGCACTTGGTGAACACTCTGGGGGCTGTAGTGAGACCAAAGGGCAGAGCTCGGAAATGATGATGATTGGCTCCCAGCCGGAAACACAGGAGATCTCTGGATGGTCTGGCCATATTTATATGGTAGTACGCATCCTTGAGATCGATCGAGCACATCGAATTGTCCTTCCGCAAGAACGGGAATATGGACTGTAGCATGACCATTCGGAACGTCTCTTTCCTCACAAATTGGTTGAGTCTGCTGAGATCCAAAATGGGTCTCCAGTCCCCTGTTTTCTTTGGAACCAGAAAGAACCTTGAGTAAGTTCCGAATCCTGTCTGGTCTGCCAGGACTGGCTGGATGACTCTCTTTTCTAGCAATCGGCGTACGTCTATTGCTGCTTGTCCCATGTGAGTGGGTGGAACGCCCGGGATTTTTTGACGGGAAGAGGCTGGGTGGAGAACGGTATGAAATACCCTCTGGAAATTATACTTTGTACCCAACTGTCGTTTGTTATATTTAGCCAGGCTTTGGGGTACAATGATAAGTGACCCCCGACTGCCTCCAGAGTAGGACAGCCGGGCCTCCCTTCAGGAGCGCTGGTAGGATTGACCAGAGAAGTGATCTCTGTCACCCTGGTGTTGCGGACCCCCTCTGCCGCGAGGGCAGCGTCTTCCATTGAAACCCCCTCCTCTACCTCCACGTGTGTCTTGATAGGCTCGTTGGGCTTTCCTGAACCACATCTTTCCTCCCCTCTGACCTTTGGGAAAGGGTTGAGTGGGGATGGAAAATGGATTCTGATGGCAGACAGAGTCTTTCTTTCTTGCTCACACCTGGTCAAAGTCTCCTTCACCTTTGGCCCAAACAAAGATAAGCCGTCAAATGGGGGTATTAGTAAAAGAAGACTTGAAAGGTTCCACGAAGGAACAAAGTTGCATCCAGCCATGCCTACGAA
>NC_056727.1:470291066-470296066 GCF_019279795.1 Protopterus annectens
ATTAAAATATTGTGCTATTGCACTTCTTTGTATGTTCTTACGTACATCACCTATATGTTGTAAAATACGTTCCTTTAACATCCTATTGGTTTTACCAATATAGAAACGCATACATTGTGTGCAAGTAGCTAAATAAATCACATTTTTAGTTAAACAACATGAATAACATGTATATTTCTTATTTGCAATGGGCTGTATAAATTCATTATTTGTCTGAATATATTTACAAGCTTTGCACCTATTACAAGGATGTGTGCCAAGCTTATTGCTGTACAATCTACCTAAGTTACCATGCATATTCCTATGACATAATAAACGTTTTAGGTTATGATTTCTTTTATAGCTGAAACTCTGTATCTCACCTACTACATTCCTAATTCTATCATCAGATAGTAATAATTTCCAATTGTTCTGTATTCTATCTTTAATGTACTTAAAATCAGTACTAAATGTGAACGGTACTCTAACACTAGATGTGTTTACCAAACCGCCATTATTTACTTTACTGATATTTCTAGTATACCAAGGTCTGCCCTTCCCATTCCTCATAGATCTAACTTGTTCTGACACCCTTCTAACATCTTTAGTCCTACAACCCTGTTCTATTAAATGGACTTCTGTCTTTTCCAATTGATGAATAAAGTTATTGTTCTTACTACAAAGTGTAGATGTTCTCAATAACTGATTATTCATAATATTCTTAAAAATATATTGTGGGTGCATACTTCCTCTCTTTAATAGGGCATTCTTCCAACAGGGTTTATAGCATAAGGTAGTATATAGCTTCCCTTCTTCATCTACCTTCCAAATGGGTGGAAGGGCAACTCAAACCCATGGAGAAACTGTATTTACAAAGCTGGGGTGTAGCCATGGGCACACCCTGCACGAACAGTTATGCTACTTTGGTCCTGGGTGAGTGGGAGATGAAATATATTCTAAATGATACAAATCCATGGTTAACCTCTCTATATCGTAGACTTGTAAACTATGTGTCTGTTTTGTGGAAAGGGGATGCACAACAATTAAATGCCTTTATCAGATATTTAGAAAC
This sequence comes from Protopterus annectens, assembly GCF_019279795.1. Lineage (NCBI taxonomy): Eukaryota > Metazoa > Chordata > Ceratodontiformes > Protopteridae > Protopterus > Protopterus annectens. Next base: position 470,292,118 of record NC_056727.1, read on the forward strand.
AAAAACTACATTTTTAAGGTTTACTACACGTTTATCTTCAGTATCTAGAGAGTTTTTGGATATTTTATTGAAGGAAGATGAAGAAGGGAAGCTATACACTACCTTATACCATAAACCCTGTTGGAAGAATGCCCTATTAGAGAGAGGAAGTATGCACCCACAATTAATTTTTAAGAACATTATGAATAATCAGAAATTGAAAACATCTAGACTTTGTAGTAAGAACAATGACTTTATTCATCAATTGGAAAAGACAGAAGTCCATTTAATAGACTGGGGTTATAGGACTAAAGATGTTAGAAGGGTGTCAGAATAAGTTAGATCTATGAGGAATGGGAAAGGCAGACCTTGGTATACTAGAAATACCAGTAAAGTAAATAATGGTGGTTTGGTAAATAAAGTCATTCAAGCCGAAGTAGTTCACGGTAGAAAGGATAAATATACTCTTGTTTTAGGGACAGGTTTGATTACCGTCACCAATAGGTCTACAAAGAATTTAGGTCAACAAAATATTGGTAGGGCACTTGTTACCAACTTTAGTGGGAATACATACCAAGTTAAAACTATTATAGAAAGAGAATGGAATAAATTTTGTGGACTAACAGACTTAGAGGTGTTTAAGAATAAACCCTTGAAAGTAGTTTTTAAGAAAAGGCAGAATATTAAGAATTTATTAGAATATGCCTCTAATACCCAAGTGTTTTCACATAAAAAGGAAAGGTACATATAGGTGTGGGGCATGTGCCCAATGCATATATATTTTACAGGGGGAAGATGTTTATATTACATCTAGAAAAAAGATGTTACATAGTAAAATTATTCCAATTGTAATTCTCAGGGGCTGGTTTACTTGGTTACCTGCGGAGCATGTGATGGCTTCTACATTGGAAAAATGGAAAGGCATCTGAAACGTAGGCTATATGAACATTTAAATGATGTGAAGAAAAGATGTAACACAAATGCCCTGTACAGACACACATTAGAATGTGTTAATGCCAAATTATTTTTCTTTGTTATTGTAACAGTTCCCAAGGAAGCAAGAGGGGGTCCTTGGGAGACCAAATTAGAGTTTAGAGAAACTTTTGGCAGGTCACACTGGAAGCTAACAGACCCCTTGGATTAAATGACCATATTTCTATATTTCCCCTTTTAAAGCTTAGATCAGTGAAGCTTTAACATATAGTTTTTATTTTTACCCATAACAATTAAATAACATGGTTTTACTTTATATATGGGTATTTAATATTAAACAACAATTCAGGTGCATAAATTGTATACAATCACCCGGTCACAATTTCATAAAGTTTTTTTTATATATATTGATTACAATTATAGATACTGTACATATATTTTTATATTTTATGTGTTTATATGTGAGATAAAAGTGTGGTTATAGGAATTAGGATATTTATAATAGACTATATTTATTCTTTCACAAAAATGTTTTATTAAGTTGTGAATTTAGTTTAAATGACAGTGTGGCTTTAAGGATTTTAATAAGCTTATTACTAATTAAGTGAATGTATATAAGGTGTAGTGTTTTCTTGTCACAACATTATATCTGAGGGATACTTGGACAAAAACGCCATTGTTATAAATACAGCGTTTATCTTTGTCAATAAAGGACTACATATTCTGTGTGCACTCTTCATAGTCCAGTATTTGGTTTAATTGTTGAGTTATTGCTTGTAGATGGTGTAGAGAAGAAGATGCACCTATCAGTTTAGAATCATTGGCGTACTGTATAAGGGATGCTTGAAGGGTTGATGTATGGAGAATGTTAGTAAAGACAGTAAATAGGAGAAGGCTAAGGATAGAACCTTGGGGAACTATGAGGCAATGGGTAGTAGGGAAGAAAGGGTATGTTGCCACTGAACTGCTTGCTGATGGCCTGCTAGATAGACTTTGAACAAGGACAGAGCAGACTGGCTTAAGCTGAGTTTGATAAGTACATTTAAGAGCCTGCTGTGAGAGACCCCATCAAACCCTTAGAGAGGTCAAGAAAAACAGCAGATACAAATGTGCCATTATTTCTGTGGTGGCTGACTATGTCAGTGATGGACATAAGGGCAGAGGTGGTGCTGTGGAAGGGTCGGAGCTCATGTTGTGCATTGGACAGTAAATTTGTAATTAAAGTAGGAAGCCCACAATTTGTGTGCATGCATCTTTTCAGTATCTTAGAGATGGGTGACAGTACAGCAACTGGCTGATAATCAGATAATTCTGTTGACTTGCCACTTTTGTGTAAAGGGATAATATATGAAATTTTCCAAACTGATGAAACTAGTTGTTCAGTAATGGAATGGTTAATGAGGATAGATATAGGGAAGGAAATGGAATCAGCTGCAATTCTAAGCTACTCTGCAGCAAGTTTATCCACAGCTAAGGTACTGGGCTTCAGTTTTTTTAGTAGTTTCTTTGAGTTGGTAGATACCGGCTGTAAGGAGAAGGAGTTCCAATTTTTGACAGAAGTATGATTAATAGGAGTGGTAGTAGAGGCATACTTGCTGGAGAGAGTTAGAATTGTTTTGGTGAAGTACTTTTTGAACAGAGTGGCTATACTGTTTAGGTTGTTAGTGGAAGACTAGGTGGGTATGTTAGCATTGCCTAGTAGGAGGATATTATTAAAAACTCTACAGAATATGTGTAGGTTGTTATGGTGTTTATTTTGGATAATAAAATAATTTGTTTTGTCCTGCTTAGACGTTTTGCCTTGTTTCTGAGTTCCTGATATGACTGTTTGTGTATTTGAGATTTTGTAATGTGCCATTTACTCCAAGCTTTATCTCTGTTTTTAGGAGTATTCTAGTTTCTTTTGTAAGACATGGAGAAAATTTGGATTTTATTCTAATATTCTGGGGAGGGGAGGGGCTAGCCAGTTTAATATATTCAAGAAGGCGGAATTAAAGTATTTCACAGCGTCTTGTTTGGGGAGATGTGTAAGGGGAACCCAACTGCAAAATTTTAGAGAGTCTATAAATTCTTGGTAGTTAAAGTTAGTTTTGTTTCAGACAGTATGGTAAGTGGTATGCATAGAAGGGTATATTCTGTGTCTAATTATGTAGGTGGGAATGTGATAATTATAAGAATCTGGGAGACAGTCAGAAAAAAAATGAGAAGTCAGGTCTACTTGTTAATATCCAGTCTAAGGTGGACTGTCTATTAGATGATTTATCTATCCTGGTAGGGACTTCAACAGTCTGTGTGAAGCCATGGAGTTGATGTGGTTGGTGGGATTATCAGAATTACAGGTGATCCAGTCAATGTTGGAAGTCATCCAAGATTACTGTCTCTTGGGGCAGTGCTTTGGAGGAACAATCCAAGCTATTTTCAACTGTGGAGGTGTCCTAACCTGGAAGGATATAGGATCCTAAAATATTTATATGCTAAAATTTTTAGCATTTTAGTTTTGCAAAAATTATTTCTGCATTATCAAAACTTGAGGCATTAATAGCTTCAAGAATTATGTTATTTTCAAATAGAATGGCTATTCCTCCACTCCTTCTGGCCATTCGGTCTAGTTTTAGTATAAAATATCCTGGAGGTAGAATTTTGTTGCTGGATACATCCGGTTTTAGCCAAGTTTCTGTGATAAGAGCAATACCTGAGGAATATATGGAAAGAGCTGCATGTAGTTCATGGATTTTGTATGTAATACTTCTGATAATAATGTTTAATATTAAGAGGTCTGATGATTTCATAAGGAAATTTGATACATGATAGGGATAGGTCTGGTTGCAGAGATGGAAGAGTATACCTGTCTAGACTACTGTTGTGGCCTGGATGTGGATGAATATCACAGCTAAGAATAAGTTTAGATACAATGTCTAATATGGTTCTATCTTTTGACTGTGTATTTTTCATATTTTAGGAAGATGTGGGGGGCGTTTTGGTATGGGATTACAATAAAGTTGAGTTAGCGAAATGTTAATGTGGGGGATATAACAAT
>NC_056727.1:470674890-470782390 GCF_019279795.1 Protopterus annectens
AATTTTGAAAGCACTTTAGAATTTAAGCAACTGAAAACAAGCAGGATATAAAGAAAATTAGCTCAATTCCAAATGAGAAGGGTATCCATAATGATGCAGGAGTATTTTCTTTGAAAATCTATTAAAAAGTTGAGTTCTTGATATAAATGTACTGTTTTCTCATCAGGAATGAGTCTTGGTAGCAGTCATACAACTAATGGACAAACTCCTCAGAGGTGCTTTAAGACTAACAGACTGCATAACTGCTAGCACAGGATCTTATGCAGCACTGTTTTTAAGGCGGCCTGCCCTTCTACATTGAGTATCTCCAGTTTGTACAGTTTACTAAATGCCAAGGTCTGTGTATCACAAACATTCTTAAGATGCACAGCAGAACTTGCAGCTGCCACAGCAGGATGTGCCATCATGGTGCCTGGGTCTCTCTCTCACATATATATATATATATATATATATATATATATATATATATATATTAATGATAAAAAATACACTTGGTCTTTTTAACAGCAGGGCCCTGCTCACCTTTCATACAAATTGAAGTGTGTATCAGTCTTTCCCCATGTCTTCTGTTATGTCCACACAGCTCTGTATTTGCCTAGGTTTACTCACAAATATGCAACTCTTCTTTCTCTTAATTTTCCTGTTGATAGAAGACAAAAATCACTTTACAAACTAAGTTAGAGACACAGCTTGAAATATTTATCTCAGGAAAGATGGACCAATTATTACTACTACTCTAATCAGTATGAAAGGCTGCATAGGGTTTCAGCACACTCAGAAATTAAGGCAGAAGTTACTGTCACAATGAACAGTCTTCCAAGAAAGAAACTTTAAATCTACAAAAAAAAAAAAAAGAAACTCTCATTAGGTGAAAATGCCAACGTTTCTCTTGTGATGTTAGACTGAATGCTGATTGTGGGGGGTCTCAAATGCAAAATACCCTTTAGAAAAGCTTTAACTGCAGGATTCTGGGTGATCCTGGGACTACATTGTTAGCAATCAACCACATGGTGAACATCCTATACAAATTAATACAAAGTTCATCATCATACCTTAAGTGATACCATGTCTCCAATCCAGGAAGGAAATGGATCCTCATACCCCAGATGGTAAAATCTGCACACTTGCTTGCTTGTGTGTGTGTGTTTGTGCGAATACACACAGAATGATTAAGTGGGACTGAGAAAGATGAAGCTGCATTTTTTTTTTTTTTTTTTTTTTTTTGTTAAGGGAGCAACGACCATTTCCTTTGTTTAAGGACCTGATATTGGTAAACTCTGTATTTGCCTCTGTCACTAAGGAGATCTGTGGCAGGTAGATTCTGACAACTGTAAGACTACCAACAGTGCAGGCAGTACCTTTGCACTAGGGCACAAGCACCCTAAGAGCCTAATTTGGTAGTTTGCTGTTAGTATGTTGGAACTTGAATCATCCAAGCTAAACTTAACAGGATAAGAGAAAATAAGAAGCAACCATGTATGCTCAAGGCATTCTGGAAAGGTAAATGGGGTGTTTGCTCCTGGACTGTCAGCCAAAGAAGCACTCCCCACTATCTGTAAACGTGAATTCAGTGATGTGGGTTACCTCTACACACCATAAACCATACACTTCTGACCATTATTAATGGGACAAAAGAGGGTATCTCACTGTTGACAGTACTGCCTTGGATAGTCTCAGAGTACAAGTCTGCTTCAGAACACATGGAAGGTGTTGAAGGCCTGAAAGGTAATTCCAGCTTAGGGTCTGCTTGCATAATCTGAATAAAAGCTAAAATATAATGTCCTGCATGCTATTACTATGTACAAAATCTTCTGCTTTCAGTGGCTAGTCCTTTATTCTAGGATAAAGACGTACTCCAATTTTGAACTGTGAAATAACATAAGTAGTGAAAAAGAAGCATCCATGATCTGGTCACTATTGACAGAGTTAAACAAGCTGCATTTTGCTTTTATAGAGGTTTCCAATTCATTGCATAAGAAAGGCAGTAAAGGCCATGATAGTTGTTGCTGGTAACACCAAAATTGTTGGGTGGAAAATCTCTCTCTTTTCAGTTTACACTACTTTAGCTTCCTTTGTGAAGTCATTTGTCTTGACAGTCAACAAACTGGATTATGACCAAAGACAGCAAGCATTCTGTGAGTAACCATTTGAAATGTCAAGATCCACTACAGTGAGTCTCAAAACGTGGAGATTGAATGTTAAAGGATTGGACTTGCATATACTAAATCCGAGATGCTATTTTTCTGGATATTCACTTTTCTCCAAGGTATGGTAATCTCGGAGTTGGTATATATAGGTTTTGGGGGGGGGGGTTTGTGCAGGGGATTTGCTCTCCCACAAAAACAAGTTTAAAGGAGAATAGTGATTTTCGAGATTTGCTCTTCTCTGGGTTTTTGGTCTTTTTATTTTAGCTTTTTGACACTCGGCATTTCAAGTGCTGACATTTTCATAGGAAGCCCATTGTGTGTGTGCGTGTGGGGGGGGGGGTGCTTCTGAGCCAGCCAATCAGGAAAGTTTGGGGAAGATGCTCTGCAAGTATGAAGGGGTGGGGCTAAAGGAGTGTTTGTTTATTTAGTTTATCTGGGTCATACACTTTTTGCAAAAGACCATTTGCAGGCACAGCCCAAATGTTCAAACTAAATGGTTACTGAGACTTACATAAGACAAGAAGCATAAAGGTGAGCAGAACAGCCTGATAAAACAAATCAGAGACATTCTTTGTGTGTCGAGTTGATTGCTAATATGTCAGGACTAGCTATCTGCCAGTCTTATCAACATGGCAAATACCTTCAGTCACAACAGGTTAGTCAAACAATAATTCACCCAGGCGCGCCAGCAGAGCAGAAGTGCTAGGGGTACAGAAGGTTACCCACAAACATCCTAGTCAAATCCCTTCAGCTCCAGAACTAGCTAAAAGGTACACTCCAGTTTGTCAAGAGTCAGCCTATCATATAATAAGCTCCTTATGATCCTGCCGGGCCAGCCTTATGTGTCTATTTTTTTTCTTCTTTGCAGAAGACACAGTTTTCACTTAAGTTTTCTTATAGCATGAGCAGATGTGAAGCAAAGATGGTAGCAGAGTCAATGGCATAAAATATCTTCACTTATATTTTTAACAGTGGTCATACAGCCTACGGCCACTGAGGGCCACTATAGAAAGAAATGTGTGGGACTCCCCTCACATGTTTAATTGAACAGGACAATTTATTGGCACATTTTCATGTAAACCTAGCCTTTGCCACATGCAAATTTATGGATTATTATTCCTTATACTGTTTATTACAACATGTCATCCTGTTTATGCAGTAAACAAAAAATGTCTTTGGCTATCAGACTTGGAAATTCACAAAGCCATGAGAAGTGCACGCTGTCACAATTAGCACACAACACAGTTTTGCTTCTCGATCTGTGAATAGACACCTATGGACTCTGAATCTGTGTGTGTGTGTGTGTGCATGTGTTTAATGCTGCCCTGGGACACTGCACTCTTGCTGTATCTCTTTGGTACTGCAAATATATAGCAGCAAAGTAATTTTTCTGTGGTATTACTGTTTTAGACATTTTTAATGTCATTTGTATACTGCCACAGTTCCCTGATGATTAAGGAATGAACTGCTGTAATCAAGCAAATACCTATGTCTCTGACTTGACTCTACACTCTACAGAAAGGTAGCAGACATTTCTACCAAACAGATTTTTAGGACAAAGTTCTGATAATTTTAACTATTTTTTGAGTTATGTAGGCAGACAAGTTTTAGAAATGAAATTTCCTAATCTCTAAAACTGAATATACTCTGCCCCTGAATGCCTTAAATTAAGACTATGATACATCCATCCTCCCAACAGTTAAGCTTGACAATCACAATCGAACCTTTGAACTTTGTTAAGTTCTGACAGGGCTATCTTTGGGTTTCAGGTTACCATGACTATCTTAAGTTTATACAGAAGTACTGCTGGAGCTTCCATCTACATTATGGATTCTTTGACATTTTCTTTTAACTTGTTTTTGACAGCCATCAGGTTACAGAAATTAAAGTTATTGCTGGCTGTTGGGAGTTTTGTGAGGTGCGGATTTTGTAGAACAATTGCACTCTCAAAAGATAAAATGCTGTTCTAGTTGATGTTTTAAAGATGTGCACATTACACCATACCTCTCCTCTAAATTTAAGGAAAGCAAGAGTGTTACTGCCTTAATATTTTATCCTAGCAGGAAAATCTTCAGGTACACCACTACGAGCTTGCACTGTGTCAATAGCGATAAAAACACTCTTTATTCGAAGAAAAACAATAAAAGTGTTAACAACACACAAAATTCCCAGCTGTGATAAGCACTAAAGGCTTCTTCAGATCATAAATATCAAGTGCTGGGTAAAAATATGTATATTGTGTTGCAGCCAATCCAGTGGCTTAAAAATATTTTTATCATATCAGCAGTGCACCTCTTAACTCTTAGTCCTTGGTCAGAAGCAAACTCTGCACAGGATCTATGGCAGGACAACCTATCCCCCCAACTACCTGTCTCCATAGAGGTTCCCCAAGGGTCCATCCTTGGACCCCTACTCTTCTCTATTTTCACCAAAAGTCTAGCCTCTGACACCACACATGGCACACTCATAAAATACGCAGATGACAACCATCATCTGCACATCTCACTCCCTACCCAAACTGCAAAAAGTCACATAGGATACATTTTCCTCTGTTGAAACTTGGTTACTCCATGCCCAATTAATACTCAACCCAAACAAAACTAAATTACTAATCTTCCAACCCACCAAACTTACCCAAGACACCTCTCACTTTAACATCACAGCAAAAGACAACACCACTATCCATCCTACAGAACACACCATGTTGTTAGGAGTGGAAGCAGACAGCCTGGGGGAGACCCAGACAGACTGCATACTTGCAGCTAGGACTGGTGAGGTGGTTACCTAAGAGAGGGAGCTACTCTGCAGCAGTGAAACTGAAGATGAGCCACAGCTGCTTGTGGGTACTGATGTTCCCTTGGACAGAGTGACTGGAAAGGTACAGGCACCACTGTCAGAGGATGCCAGACTTCCTGTGGAAGGGGAGCTGGGAAGGGTTACAAAGAGAGAGCTGAGACAGGCTACACTGCAAGGCCTGAGGGAGGTAGCCCAGGGAGGCACCTGATTCTCAAGGGAAGGGGGAATCTGTATACTGGGACAAAGGGTTACTGTACAAAGAGTGGACCCCTGAGGGAGGGCAAGAAGGTGAGAGGGTACAGCAGTTGGTAGTGCCTAGAGCCTACCGTCTGGCGCTTCTAGCCAAAGCCCATGATATTCCCTTTGCAAGTAATATGGGCATAAAATATAGAGAGAGACATATTATGCAGAACTTCTACTGGCCTGGGATTTCCAGAGATATAACAGGGTACTGCATGACCTGTGAGCAGTGCCAAAAGGTAGACAAGGTGAGAGCTCCTTTGATGCCTTTGCTTGTGCTTGAAGAGCCATGTTAGAGGGTAGCTATGGATATTGTGGGGCCTGAGTACCCCATGTTCCACAGGGAAAACGTATATCCTAGTGGTAGTAGATTATGTTACAAGATACCCTGAGGCAGGGGCTCTGTCCTTCATTGAGGCAGAAAAAGTGGCAAATGATTTGTTAGAGATTTTCAGCAGGGTAGGTTTCCCAAAAGAAATACTGACTGACAGAGGTGTCAATTTCATGCCAGACCTGCTGGCTTGTCTGTGGAAGTACTGTGGGGTGAAGCACCTGAAGATCACCCCCTAGTCTTGTTGAGAGGTTGAACTCTAAAATCAAGTCCATGCTACGGGCATTTGCAGACCAGTTTAAGAGGGAGTGGGACAAATATATGCCCCATTCGTTGTTTGCTTACAGAGAGGTTCCCCAGGAATCCACAGATTTTTCACCCTTTGAGTTGCTGTATGGGCATAGGGTGAGGGGACCTCTAGATTTAATTTGAGATGAGTGGGAAGGTAAGTGTGAACCTCACAAAACGTCTGTTCTGGCATATGTCCTAAACCTCAGGTCAAGGCTCAGGGAACTCATGGGCTTGGCCCAGAACAACCTGGCAGAAGCCCAACAACAGAAAAAGGTGTGGTATGACAGGAATGCTCGAGCTAGAGAGTATGCTGTGGGGTAGCATGTAATGGTTCGCATTCCTGTCAGACACAACAAGCTGCAAGCAGCTTGTGAGGGACCCTACAAGGTGGTAAGAAAGGTAAAGTGATGTTAAACTACATGGTGGAACTGCTAGGTAGGGGCACACATTGTACCATGTTAGCATGATGAAACCTTACCATGATAGGGAGGCCCCTATGCTGAGCATTTGCAGTGGATTGCAGGAGGAGTCTGAGGGACATCTGGTGACTTGATCTCCTCAGTGAGGCTCAGAATGACACCTCAGTGGAAGGGGTAGCAATGTCCCAGCAGCTATCTTCTACCCAAGTTCAAGAAATCCAAGCAGTGTTACAGGAGTTTGGGGACAAGTTCACTGGGAAACCAGGGGGCACCCACCTGGTGCAGCACCAGGTGGATGCAGGACCCCAAAGGCCTATTAGGCAGGCCACTTTTAAGGTGCCTAAGAGAGTCAAACAGACTCTGAGGGAGGAGATACACAAGATGTTGGAACTAGGGGTGATTCAAGAGTCCAACAGTCCCTGGGCCTCCTCAATGGTGCTGGTGCAGAAGAAGGATGGCAGCACCAGGTTGTGTGTGGACTACAGGAAATTAGTCACACAAAGTCAGATGCTTACCCGATGCCTAGGACAGATGAGGACCTAGAGCAGCTGGGTGGGGCTAAGTATCTTACAACTACTGATCTTACCAAGGCTAACTGGCAGGTGCCCTTGACTCCCAGTGCTAAAAAAAAGTCAGCCTTTGTGACTCCTTTTGGCTTGTATGAGTTCACAAAGATGCCCTTTGGGATGAAGAATGCCCCAGCGACTTTCCAGAGGCTGGTAGATCATATCCTAGCAGGAAGGTTTGCCCTTGCTTACCTAAATGATATTGCCATCTACAGCCATTCCTGGCAAGAGCACCTTGAGCATGTCAGGGACGTGCTGGGCAGACTAGAGGGCAGGGCTGACCATTAAGCCCAGCAAATGTCAGTTGGGTATGGCAGAGGTCTCCTACCTGGGACATAGAGTGGGGAGTGGTAAGATCAGGCCAGAACCTGTCAAAGTAGAAGCCATTCATGCATGCCCTGCACCTTTTACCAAAAAGCAGGTGAAGGCATTCTTAGGGACAGCAGGGTAGTACAGAAAGTTTGTCCCCAGTTACAGTATCATAGCTGCTCCCCTCACAGACCTGTCAAGGAAGAACAGGCCAGATAAGATAGTGTGGACCACAGTTTGTGAGCAGGCATTCCAGGAGCTTAAGGAAGCTTTGGGAGGACTCCCTGTGTTAGCCAGCCCAGATTACAGCAAATAATTTGTTGTGCAAGTGGATGCTTCAGACCATGGGGTGGGGACTGTACTTAGTCAGATTTCTTCAGAGGGAGAAGAGCACCCAGTGGTTTATCTCAGTTGTAGGCTCCAACCCAGGGAAGAATGCTATGCAACTGTACAAAAGGAATATCTAGCCATAGTGTGGGCACTGCAGAAACTTCAGCCTTATCTGTATGGAAAAAAATTTACTGTAGTGACAGATCACAACCCTTTAACATTGTTACACAGAGCCAGCCCAGCAAAATGCCAAGTTGCTAAGATGGAGCCTAGGGTTGCAAGCATACATACCAGTGCAGCACCACAGTGACATTAGCAATGGCAATGCAGATGGGCTCTCAAAACAGGAAATGGGGTAAGGAAGACTCAGATAGACTTAACCCTCTCAAGCAACGTTTCTCATGGGTCATTTGAAAAACTAGCTTGAGTTCTCCGGGGGGGGGTTGAGAGATGTGTGAAGATAGGTGAAGGCTGCCAGACAGAATTTTGTAGACAATTCTGTCATTTGTAAACATTAATGTAAGCCACAGGCTTGTTCTCTTAAATGTGAAAAGACTGCATTGGATATTGAACTGCAAAAATGTAACAGTGCACTCTGCTGTAAGAAAGCTAAGTCAGGAATTTTATAACTGTCTTTGATGTCAAAATTCGGACCCAATATGTCTGGATGAAGGAATTCTGCTTATTGTTTTCAAGCCAGAGTTAATGGCTAGAATTTGCATATATAATTTATTTTATTGCTCTTGTTCCTGACCAGTTGCAAGATCAAAGGGGCTATCAACCTCTGAGAATCTGTTAGCCTGGGAGCCAGAAAGAAATGATGTAATCTGAAATTAAACAGTGGTACTGTGTTATCAATTTAAGGACAGAAAGAATGAGCATCAGAGTCTTGAGGACATCCAACAACACCAGCACTGTCTTGCTCCAGATGTAAGTAGGATTGCAGAACTGTCTTTTCTCTTAGATATAGCTACGAAATAGGAAGATTAGACAATTTTTTTTCTGTGATGTCAGAACTTTTGCTACTGTATTATTTTAAGCATTTATCTGTGATCTCTGAACTCTTGGCTAGCACTGCGTATTAAGAAGTATTGTCTTGTGTTTTTATTTATTATTAAATATTTTAAACCTTTCAACTGTGGCTGTTTTGTGTAGAGATAATTTAAGGTCTAAGAGTACACTGCATGTATACAGTGATACTTTCACCAAGTCACTCCAAATAAGTCTTGACTGTTAGGTTGGAGCTTTTCTCCTCGGGCCTCCGCTGAAAATGGACCTGCGTCCAGTCGGACATTCCCGGTCAACAAATGTGAATAAATAAATAAATACATTTGGATAATAATATTGCTCAGTAATAACTGGACACCCTTTTAAGGTCCTTTGAGTAGCTGATAAATATTCGCTGGGTGGTGGCAGTGATTTCTACCATATAGTTTGGGTAAAAGGGGCACAGCTGGAGAACCTGTGCCAGCCTTCCCCAGGAGTGTCTGTGTGGTTGTATACAACTCTTACCTCAAAGTGCGTGTGTCAGCTACCTGGGCAGGGACACGAAGCACTGGTTGGACAGAGAGAGTGCTGGAGGTTTTACCTTCCCACTAGGCTGAGATCTGGACCCTATAGCTGTGCCAGTGGGGAGTCTTATTGTGGACCTGGAGAGAAAGGGAGAAACCAGCCCCAGACTGACTGTGATCTCTGTGCATTCTTAAGGGAAACTGTACTTTACTGTGTGTGTATTTATTATCCTTTCCCTATATGGATGCCCCTCACTGGTGTTAGTGGTGAGGATTGAGGCCCGTTGATTGCTGGGCTAGTGCACGGGCATCACAGATATTATAAGCTTCTGAGGGGAAACACTTTGTATAAAACTGCAAGTAAATGTAACTAGACTTGTAGGAATTAAACACATCTGAACACAAGATTAATATCAGGAACATGGGTAGTTTTTCCCTCAACTAAAAAAATCCTGAAGTAAAAAAAAAAACTTGCCAAAGTTAATTAAGAATTAGAAATATTTACTTTTGCATATTAGATTAGTCTTTCACTTGATCTATTCAAAGCACAACTGGATCTACATTAAGGTGATTCTATACATGAAATCCCACAGATGGGTACAAGCTCCTGAGTAGTGCTCTGGTGAGATTTAGAGCTTCTTATTCTTAATGATGTAGCACTGTATTAAGGATGAACAAGAAAATTAAAGCTCTCAGCAAAAACTCATGAAGACACAGGGAAGGCAAGCAAACCCTGCAGAGAAGGCATTCCCCCCATCAGGAAATCAATTTACAGAACCAGTTGTCGTGATGCAGCAACACTAATGACTGCATCACTAATAAGTTTTTCCTTTTTGGGTGGGATTCATACATACTTACCTTAAGTGTAAGTGAGAGCTGCTCCACTGTAAAGCCTATTTACATCTCAAAACAATATCTTGCACATACAAAAGAACACTAAGTTTTACAGGCATACCTCTCAAATCTATAAATTTCTGCAGAATGTCCAGATTTTTGTATGGTGTTTTAGGCGTGCTCTCCATAAAATTTGTGGTCTTCGGGCAACTCACTGAGAAATTACGTCACTAAATAGTGACTGGTATTTGGGCTTCAGAGACTTTATCCTCAAGAAAATAAATACTAATGCCAAACCTTTTACACTATCAATTCTTTTACATTTATAAGACCAATATTTAAAACCTATCCCTATTTTTGGGCATTTATTCCCCCATTATTTTGAACTTTTTAGAGAGTTCTTGTGCTAAGAAATTGATAGGTATTTACACAGGTATCCTGCATGCATTAAAATGCATATAAATACTGGGTAGTGCTGGTTTGTAAACTACTGTAAATTAGTAATAGCACTTCTCTGAAACAGTCAGTAATGGCAAAGCTTTATGAACATACTTTTTAAAGTTTGATGCATACATCACTTAGTGAAAAACTGCTTTAGAAAGCCATCTAAGAAACCTGATAATTAATTAAAATTTATTTCTAAAGAAAAAGGTCTGATACAAAACCTACATATTAACAGCAGAAAATTCTTAGGTATTGTTTGTACAGTTCAGATTTAATTTCCAGACATCAAATAATTATAATGTTGGATTCAACAATAACTTAGCTATGAATAACATCAGGATGTACACAGCAGATATACTCAAGAGCTGTAGCAATTTAAAGTTCAGAAGTCATCACAATGGGATTTACAAGGTCTGAAGGACTCCCTGTGTTTCTCAGATGCCTCCATTTGCTTCTATGTATCTATAAGGATTACCGAAAAAAACTTCCCAATGATTCCATTCATTCCCTGCATTCTCTCTTTAAGGGTTATAAAGGGCACAAAAGGCACATCGTTTCTCTGACTGCCATAGCAACCATAGCAACCATTCACAAAGCATGAGGAAGAAGATGCTTTCAGGGTAAGTGCCTCGGGCCAGAGAAGTGTCAACAGTCAAAGCAGCTTGCCTAACTGACATGTTTTGTTGAAGTAGTGTGGAAGTGCTGCCTTTTTTTGTGCATAAAAAGACATGCCTAAGTAAAACGTAAAAGGACAATAAAATAAACTGAGAGAGAAAGGCAAATAAAGCCATATGCCTGTCCATTATCATAACTGCAGATGACTCCTGCATGGCTGCCATTCAGATTTCTTGAACAAATATTGACCCGAGGCAGGAGCAGAAGTGATTTCCATCAGATGTACTGCACCTACGCAACACTATGATTGCTGGTTGCTGCTCTACACTACACAAATTACACAACATACTGGGAAGGTGGAAATAAATTCATGTTAAAATAAAATATTCTTGTAAATAAATCAATACAATTCCTCAGTTAACCAAAAGTAAAAAGGTAATTTAGACTACAAATGATGAGTCATATTTATAAGTTTTAAATTTCTGCTCTCAGTTAAACTTTTAAATGATGGATGGACTGGAACTGAAAAGATATGAGTACATTTTAGTACAACGGCAGTCTCACAGCTATTAGTCTTCTGTTATGCTTCATGTTCTTGTCATTGCACTTAGAGATGTGCAATTTCTCTAGAGCATTACATATTAATAAACTTACCACAGACGTGGTACTACAGGCTATGTTAGGTTTTCAATAGCTACAACAAAAGGAAGCAGTCAAACTGTCCTTAGAATGGTTCCTTCCACTCAGGCTGGGTCACCAGTGTACCTCATGGATTGCCTATAAAAGGGTTACAGACAAGTTCTACTTCCAAGGACCCAAGTCTTAAATAAGTAGGTGATAACATGATTGGAACAACTTTGGTGTAAAGAGGTTATTTATAACACTAGCATGATGGCCTATGCTACATTAGTTAATCAGAAACATCCCTAGAGCTTCAGATAAAATCCCCACCTGAGGACATTCAACAGGTGAATAACAGACAAAAACTGGCATATTAAGTAACAAAGTGTTTAGACATTTAGGCTGACAGTAACAAGACACAGAATAAAATAGATGCCATTAATCATTTTTACTGGAAAAAATACAAATCTTAATTTCTAATAAACATCAGAAACAATACAGACATGCAACATGCATTAATGATAAAAGCATTTATGCTACTGAGTCACCTGTAAGAAACTGACGGTATTTACAATCAGTAATATCCTTTCAAAAAATGGGTTGAAAAACAAGTCAGCTAGAATTTACAGTTCTACCACCACAAAATAACATTTTTGTTTAAAAATAAAAGTCTGAATAATATGCATAGATGAAAAGTTGTCACTTGTAAGTATTAATTCAGTTACTAAAGTAGTTATCTTTAGCAACCGCTATAAAACTTTTTGGAATAAATTGCAAGGCTGAGACAGATTTACATAAACTGTGCAAAATGCTTATGATCGTCTCTCAGAAATGTATAATGAATATATGTATGCTCAATTAGCAAGCTAAACAGGTTAAACTGGCAGCAAGATTTTATAAATGGTAATAAAAAAGGAAACGAGATGAACAGTTTCAAAAGCAGCTAGCATACATTTTCCAGTCTTGATATATTATTTAGTATGCAACTAAAGACAGACAATATTTTTGTGAAACTACGACAAATACAAATGAAAAACCTTATAAAAACAACAAACAGCAATACCGAACCCTAACCCGCCTTGTGCATCAGCAATGCGTTCAGAGGGAAATATTTTCATGCTCGTGTTTAAGCGGTGGTGTAGCCATCTATCCTTATCAATACTATTAGAAGTCGGTGTGAAGGCAAAGCTTCCCAAGTAAAACTTGTATGAAAACAACTACTATGTAATATTTTAATGCTGAAAGAAACTAACAGAAAAGTAACATACCTGTAACTATGACTTAACTCTACAGTATACTATTTTCTTCACAGGTGATATTATACACACACACACACACACACACACACACATATATATATATATATGTATATGCACACACACCTACACATATATAGACGCAACCTACATTTACAATCATCAAAATAATCATCTGTGTAAAAAAACAGTATACCTTTATTTTGTTTATACAGAAGATTTTTTAATGATAATTGTGAAGTATTTTAAGCAAGGTGCTTACGTCATTCAGCAATTTTAAACAGAAGCTGACTTAATAAAATATTTGTTTGCAAACTACTACAAACTTTTTTTCATCTCACTGGAAGGCAGGGACAATCAAGCAAAAAAAAAAATTTAAAAATATTAAGAAGATACAGGATACCAGCCTAGGAAACAGCAACAATGATGTCCAAAGCAAAATTATAATATTTCTGCTGCATAATTTCATTGTTGGAGGTCATTCACTATAAGCAAAACACTCCTAAGAAGTATTACAAATGTTAAATAAATAAAAATAAATAAATTACAGCATGGAGTACAAAAAGAAAACACTGGTGGTCACAAAAAAGCCAAGACTGGATGGGGTGAACAATGTTTATTTCAAAGGATCTGGTAAATGAAAGGCTAAAGTAAATTAATTAAAATGTAGGAAACCAGGATAGATCTAAATAACGTATCACAATTTACCTTTTCTGGATGTGCTTCATGATAGGTATGACAGAATACAGACAAGCAATGTCAAAATGTCTGGCATGGAGACTTGCTAAAGTGACAAGAAAAGAGATGTGGATTCACTGATGAGAAAGGACAAAACCAGTAGGAAATAAACCAATAAAAAAAGAAGTTATGTACTCACCATAACGTTCCATGTTTGTAGTCCATCTCTCCCTTCATTCTTACATATGGGTTTGGAGCCGATCCCCGGCTCCAACTCGGCCGATTACAAAGATCAAAGTCTCTCAGTTGGCTCGTGGCAAGATAGTGCACTATTAAGAATCCCCAGATCTTATTTGCTGCTGTCTAAAAAAGTGATAGAAGGTATTTCCACAAGGAACAACAAAGATGAAAGGTCTCCACTTTAAGGAAGATAGATACTATCTTGTCTCCAGATCCTCCAGGGATACATGGACGGGGATAGGTGGGTGGGTTTGTAAGAATGAAGGGCGAGCTGGACTACAAACATGGAACATTATGGTGAGTACATAACTTCTTTATGTTCTGTAGTCCTATCTCACCTTCATTCTTACATATGGGACAGTGTCCTTAGCACCTTTTTCTCAGGTGGCTCACCGGAATATACTCCTAAGAACCGTGGAACCAAAGGAGGCTCTACCCCTGGAGGCCAAGTCCAATTTGTAATGAGTAATAAAGGTATGACGGGTAGCCCAAGTTGCTACTGCACATATACTATCAATTGGAATTCTGGCTTGAAAGGCAGCAGATGTGGATACAGATCTGGTAGAATGAGCTTTAATTTTAAATGGAAGTTCTTTGCCATTAGAAGAGTAAACAGAAGATATACAATTTGAAATCCAGTTTGATAATGTTATCTTGGAGACTGGCATACCTTTTCTTGACTCAGAAAAAGATACAAACAATTAGTCTGATCTCCTAAGCTCCTTGGTTCTATGTAGATTGAACCTTAACTGTCTGTGAACATCGAACTGATGAAACTTATATTCCGCTTTGTTTGAATGATTAGGAAAAAATACTGGTATACTGCGGTGGTGGTGCTACGGTAGTGTTGTCGTCTCACAGTAAGACTTCCTGTTCGATTCTCAGCAAGAGTGTTTTCTGTGTGGAGACATGCGTGAACGGGCGTACCTTCGTTGAAGGTTGTGCGTCAGGGCTGGCAACTCGGCACATAAAAATCTACTGCCAATCATTAGCAGACCGGAGTTCCGCTGTGGCGACCCCTAACCGGGAAAAGCCGAAAGACACAACAACAACTGGCAGTTAAATAGTTTGATTAATATTAGATTGAGAATAAACCTTGGGGATGAAGAACGGATTTGTACGAAGGGAAAATCTGTCACTAGGAAAAATCAAGTAAGGAAGTTTGACTGACAGTGCTTGTAACTCTGACACTCTTCTGGCGGTTGTGATGGCTACTAGAAAAATGGTCTTCCATGAAATGAACTTTAATTCACAGGTATGTGTGGGTTCAAAAGGCAGGGAAGTAAATTTGGACAGAACAAAATTTAGATCCCAGGGAGATGCAGGTTCTTGAAAGGGGGGTCTTAGCAAGGTAGTGCCTTTCAAAAAATATTTACACAATCTGTGAGCCATAAGATTAGGTTTCTGTTGTCCCAAATGAAAATTGGAGATCGCTGCTATCTATGTTTTTCTCTCGTGCCCAGATAGAAAATCTTTTCCATTTGCTAGCGTACAATTTTCTCGTAGAAGGCTTGTCAGAAGACGTCAGGATATGTGTGACAGCAGGGGAGAAATCATGAAACCTGTCTAGGGATGGAAGTGGAGCAGCCACGCTGTCAAGTTGAGGGTGTGGAGACAAGGGTAGAAAGTGCCTGACATATGTGTCAGAAGGTCTGGTACTGGGTCCAGAGTCCATGGATCATCCAGAAGGTGAGGCCCGAGAAAGGGGAACCAAATCTGATGAGGCCAGTAAGGAGTGATAAGAATCATTCTGCTTCCCAAGGTCTTTGCTTTCTGGATCACTTTCGATATTAGCCGAAAGGGAGGGAAGGCATAAAGAAGTCCCAAGGGCCAATTGTGAACAAGTGCATCTCTCGGTGTCTCCCCTGGGTGGGTGGGGGGGATAAGGGAGAAGTAGCTGCTGCATTTGGCGTTCACTGGGCTGGCAAACAGACTGCAGCAAGGCTGCTCCCATTTGCGGAAAATCTGTTCCACGACTTTCTGATTCAGAGACCACTTGTGAGGCATCAAGATTGCCCTGCTGAGCTTGTCGGCTATCACACTGGATGTCTCCGGGATACGCATTGTAACTAGAAAGCATTGGGAAGATATCGCCCACTGCCAAACACAAAGAGCATCTCGACATAGGGGGTAGGATCCGGTTCCTCCTTGTTTGTTTATATACCATACCATTGACATATTGTCTGATTGGACTGCTATTGTCCCTACAGGAAGAAAGTTGTGAAGTGCTTGCAACGCTAGTAGCGCTGCTCTCATCTCTAGAACACTGATATGCAAGTGAGCCTCGTGTTCTTGCCATGTGGCTTGGACTGTCCTGCCTAGATAATGTCCCCACCCCACCCTATCTGAGAGGCATCTGTGGTCACAGTAGCAACGGTTTGGCGAGGAATGAATGGTGTTCCTATCATTAGTTGATTGGACTGGGTCCACCAACTAAGGTCCTTTTTCCAAGATTCTGTTATCAAAATAGGATGAGACAGAGGCAGTTGTTGAAGAGACCACTGGGAAAAGAGTAGCCACTAAAGAATTCTCATATGTAGTCTGGCTAGTGGAACTAGAGTTATAGTAGAGGCCATGGTTCCTAGATGTTTGAGCACTGTCTTCGCTTTGACTCTGTGTTGAGGAAGTAGATTGTATATCTGTTGTCTTAGATTTTGTACTCTGTCTGCAGGAAGGTGAGCCATCATTGCGACTATGTCTATTTCTGCGCCTATAAAAGTCACATATTGAGAGGGTGACAAGGCAGACTTTTCCCAATTTATAGTAATCCCTAGCTGAGTGCAGACTTGGATGTTTGAATCCCTGGCTTGTAGAAGTAGGTGCCTGGTGGTGGCAGTCAGGAGCCATTCGTACAGGTACGGAAAAACTTGGAATCCAAGACATCTCAAGTGAGCCGTTACTACCGCCATACATTTGGTGAACACCCTGGGGCTGTGGTGAGACCAAACAGCAGAGCAAAAAATTGGTAACGACTAGTTCCCAGCCAGAAGCATAAATGATTCCTTGATGTTCTGTCCATTTTTATGTGGTAGTACACATCTTGGAGGTCTATGGAGCACATCTAATTGTCTTTCCCTAACAGAGGGAGCACAGACTGCAGTGTTACCATTTGGAACTTGGACTTCTTCACTGATTCGTTTAACTTGCTGAGATCCAAAATGGGCCTCCAGTCCCCTGTTCATTTTGACACTACAAAAAATCTTGAGAAAGTTCCGAACCCTATCTGGTCTGCAGGGACAGTTTGGATGACTCTCTTTTGAAGCAACTTTTGGACTTCTATAGTTGCTTGATCCCTGTGACTGGGTGGGACATCTGGACTTTTCTTGGTAGGATGAGGTGGAGAAGAGACGGGTATGGAGTATCCTCTGGGAATTATTCTTTGTACCCACTAGTCTTGAGTGATGTTGCGCCAGGCTTCTGGATACAAAGATAAGTGACCCCTGACTGGCTCCAGAGAAGCACAGCTGGGCCTCCCTTCAGGAGCACTGACAGGGACGTCCACGAAAGAAATTGTGGCCACCCTGGTTTTGCAGACCCCCCCTGCCTCTAGGGATATATCTACCATTAGTTCCTCCTCCTCTGCCTCTGAAGGAGGAATCACCTTGTGTGTACAGAAAAAATTTCTGAGATTTCTTAAACCACATTTTCCCGCCTCTCTGACCTTTAGGGTATGGTCTAGAAGGGACAGAAAAACATACTCCCATGGCAGAGAGTGTTTTCCCTTCCTGCTCGTACCTGGTGAGTGTATCTTTTACCTTTGGTCCAAACAGACAGGAACTGTCAAAGGGGGCGTTGGTAAATGTAGATTTGAAGGGCTCCGCAAAGTTAGATAACTGCATCTAGGAGTGTCTCCTAAGGGAAACTCCTAAACCTGCTGCCCTGCTCGCTCCACCTGCTGCATAAGATAGCCTCATGGAGGAGTTAACAATGGAGTTTAAGGTAGACAACTGAGCAGAAACCTTCTCAGGGACTCCTTCAGCTAAGGTACCTTGGAGAGCATCTCCTAGCTCCCTTAGGAGATCTCTTTGAAGCCTAGTGAAATGGGTAAGGTAATTCAGCGATCTGAGAGTAAAAGCCGCCGAAGAGAAAATATGCTACCCATATCTATCCAGCGTTCGAAACTCCTTGTTCGGTGGATGGACAGATAAGGAAGTTTCTGCTAGTTCCTTCTTTGTGGCTGCTGCCACCACCATGGCATCTACAGGCACACCATTAGTCAAAAACTCTTTCTCTTTGGGGGCTGAAAGAAATTTGTTGGGCCTTCTGGGGACTGGTTCCATGGCATCTAATTGTGTTTACAGCCTCGGAGCCATACATCTTCAGTAGACATGTTCCTTTTGTCATTCCTTTAGTTCTCGGGTTCTCCAGGAAAGGAAGAACAAATACTATGTCTGTCAGTCAGGCACAAAATCTAAGAGCGCATCGAAAGATGGAAACACCCAAGAGGCTAAAAGTTGAGACCTAAAAGCCTTCAGGTACACTGACTCCTCATCAGAAGGGGTGAGAGTGGGTCAGCCTCCTCCCTGTTTCAGGATCTCTAGGATATCTATGAAGGAGATATCAGATGATGACCTAGGGGACCCTTCTGACTCCTCGAGGTCAGTGTCAGAGGTGATGGACTCATCAGGGGAGTCTACATGCTTCCTCTTGCAAGTTCTCTTCCGAGGAGGCTCCTCAGAAGGGTATTCTGGGGAGGTCTCTGAAGACTGGGGGTCACCCACTGGGGGCTCCTGAGGCTGCGAGTCACTTGTCAAGAGAGAGAGAGTCAGAGATGGTGCACAGACACAGGTCGGTGCTTGAGGGGAAAGAGCATCAGTACCCTTGTGTGGAGCTGAAGACCTAGACAGCACGTGCCTCATCATCTCGAAGGCAGACCTCTCCGGTTCCAAAGACACCCCCAGTTCTGAGGAAATGGAATTAGCCCTCAGCTCCAAAGCAATCGGCTCTGAGATAGATGTAGGATCCAAGCTCAACCAAGCCAGTGCACCGAGAGGTAGGCTCGAAACCATGGAAGTTCGGGTCCAAGTGTCCCTGCCGGGGCTGACAGGTGAGCTTCGGCTCCTAGACACCAAGGACGGTGCCGAAGGTGTCAGAGTGGAACTCGGCTCCGAGACAGTCAAAAGAGGTGCTGTAACCAACGGTTCCAAAACAAGTGGATATCACTGGCTCCGAAGGACCAACATTGCTTGGAGGAGGAACAGAAACAGGAAGTATGGCCTTAGACGGCTCCAGAACAGATTGGGTCGGAGCCGTAAACAAATTAGCTAGCTAGCGCCAACGACTTCAAGAATGTAAGCACTACTCTCTCTACATCCTCTTCAGGAAGACTCTTGGAGGATCTGGAAGACAAGGTAGGTGATTTAGATTTCTGCAAAATAGGAGATCTGACAGTCGGGGAGACTGGTAATAATTCTCTAGACCATCTCCGAGGTAAGTATTCAGTAGTCTGCTCCGAAAAACTTGGGGACGACACTGGTGTGTTGATGTCGATAACCTCGACCAGCTCCAAGGACAGTGGAGCCAAAGAGGTATAAGGTTTGTCCACTTTTGTAATTTTCTGTGGAGGTCCAGATAAAATAGTCGGAGTGGGAGAATGTCTCTTGGCCTTCTCTTTTTTAGAAGAGGAAGACCTGGAATGCGATGATGAAGAGCTGGCTAAATCTTCCTCAAAGGAAGGCTTAAGGAGACCTTCCAGGATCAATTTGTTCTTCCTTTCTTGGAGAACCAGCGAACTAAAGGAGTGATAAAAGGAACATGTCTCCTGAAGATGTATAGCTCTGAGGCAGTAAACACAATTACTATGTCCGTCAGTCAGGGACATTTTTTTGAGAACATTTGAGACACTTTTTAAAACCCGAAGGTTTATGATCCTTTGATTCCTTAGACATATTATCACAAAAACACAATTACAGGAGGGAAAGGCAGGAAGAGAGGACAAGGCCCTCCAACTTAAACGGGCCTAGCCCTGCTCAAGAACAACACACAAGGATGAGCAAGAAACAGAGGACTAGGTCCTCTAACTTAAACAGGCCTAGCCCTGCTGAGAAACAACACACTAGAGAAGGAAATAGAGGACTAGGTCCTCTAACTTAAATGGACCTAGCCATAAAGAGAGGAGAAGCTACGTCAAGAATTTGCAACAGCAATTGCAATATTTCAACAAACACTCTAACTAATAGTTCCAGCTAATAAGAGTTAATAAAGGAGCACTGCATACAGCTATTAGTTTTATACTACTTATTCTAGTCAAAAAACACAAGTTTAGAAAAAAAAAAAGGTCCTAACCCAAACATGGACCTACTCCTAAGATATCTAAATATAGCAAAAAACTAGCAAACCAAGGAAGAGATACCACTCAGAAGAAAAAGGGGCCTGCAGAAGTGACGGCCAATAAATTTTCAACAACTTTGCAAAAAGTCAAAAAACACGCTAACTACTTTACTACTATAACAACAACAATTAAGCTATTTGTACTAAGCTACTAATATTTATTAAAAACGATCACTATAGATAAGAAAAATGAAGAAAAATCCAACTTGGTCATGGCCAAGAAAGAGAGCACTTCTGAACTTGCAGACGTGGCAAACGAGATCTGGGGATTCTTACTAGTGCACTATGGGATACCTACCTTGCCACGAGCCAACTGAGAGACTTTGAGCTTTGTAATCGGCTGAGTCGGAGCAGAGGATTGGCTTCAAACCTATATGTAAGAATGAAGGCGAGATAGGACTACAAAACATCAGGTAACTCATATCCACAGTCTTTAAAAAGAGTCATTCAAATATTCAAAGACAAATATTTAAAAGACTTAAAAGTCAGTTAAGGGCAGTGATAATCCACTGTAGAGAAATGCAGGTCTCCACAACAAGAACAAATACTAATGAACAAGAGGGTGAAAATTTACATAAACGAAAAGGGTAAATGTATAGAAAAAGAACAATATAGTACATATACAGAAATACTGAATGGACAAAAGAACAAAAGGTCAGTCAAAGAGTAAGCCACCACACAGAGAGACAGACAGAGAGAGAAAATAAGAACACGGCAAAATATGAATATGGGATCTTAGAAAACAGCTGGGAATTTATCACATCAGTCAAATATAATTAATGTCGTTATGACAGAAATGGAGCAGTAAACATGAAGTAAACATCTGAAGATGTGTAATTGTGATCACTGACTTCTATCCCATGTTACTGTAACCAGATTTTAATTACCTTTGCCCTCAAGAAGCTAGATTTGGATATGCTTGATTTGACAAACTACCATCCAGTCTCAAACCTTCCTTTTATAAGCAGCATTACTAAGTGGCATTTTTACAGCTATATTCACTTGTCTCATGAACTCTTAAAACCATCAGTCAGGAACTAGTTTTAGGCCCGTCTCCTGATGACCAACAAAACATCGAGATTGCTCTTCCAAGAGTGGTAAATGACCTCCTGAAGACAAGAGATTAAACTCTATATTCAGTTTTGTTCCTCCTTGTTCTCTGTGTAGCATCTGATGCTGAGAGTCATACTTTGCTCACCTGAATGTATACTTACTGTATTACTGCATCTGAGATGCTTGAGTGATTTGTACGTCACCTCTTAGGTCACTATTGGTAGGTATATCAGGTACAAATTCTTCTGACAGTGTTGCATTTCTATGTGGATTGCCACAGAGCTCAATCCTTGCTCCTTTACTGTTCACAGTGTACATGCTACCAATACCATTAAGAGATATTACTAAAGGTACAGCTACTCAATATCATTATTATGCTGACATCATCTCTGCCATAGTCAGCCTTAGGCACAGACTAATTAGGCAGCCACCTAGGGCACCACTCTAGCAGCGGTGCTTTTCCAGTAACCTGGATGGTGTAAGGTAGACCAGAATGTGGGCACTGGGTGGTGGTGGGGAGGGGCACTGTGGAGTCCTTTTTTCTAGGGTACCAGTTGACCAAAGGCCGGTCCTGTTCTCTCCTTTCCTCAGGAGTCTGTGTTTGATTTTACTGCCACTGTATTCCTTTTGGAGGCCATTCAAGGGACTATATCTAATACATCTAGCACAATATTCATATATCAACTGGTCAAAAATATTAGTGTGCTATGCAAAACTAAGCGATAGGCAATGCACATCCACAAATCCACACCAGCACCCATACACTGCCATGCATACAAATATATTCCCATACACCTTATTTATATACACAGCCTAAACATGCCAACTCACATAAAGCACATTTCGAATATGGCAGGCAAGCCCCCCCACCCCCTGTCTCCTAAAAATTCTATAACCAACTCCTACACTGCATTTACCTTGGGGACACAAGATCACAGAAATA
The DNA here is from genome assembly GCF_019279795.1 of Protopterus annectens. Lineage (NCBI taxonomy): Eukaryota > Metazoa > Chordata > Ceratodontiformes > Protopteridae > Protopterus > Protopterus annectens. The sequence goes on from NC_056727.1 coordinate 470,696,845, forward strand.
TCCATCTTGCATGCTGCGTACCTCTCATACCATTGGCACAGTCTATACCAAGCATATCTAACATTTACTTTCACTACAATATTCTTCTGATCACTCACTCTGACACAAAAAACCCAAACAATCACACCTAAACTAGAATTTTATCACAGCATTCTTCCAGTCATTCACTAGAAAACATAAAATGCAAACATCATCATAACTTGCATAATTTCTCTTCTGCAATGCAACCCTCATGTATGTGTGTGTGTGTGTGTGCGTGTGTGTATATACATATATATATTACGTACACATACTTGCACGGCACACATTTAACCACTCGGTCCAACACACAAAAGAGACACAATGCCATATTTTTGACCATTCACTAGAAAACACTATCACTGCACTCATACTAACCAACAAAACTTGAAGCATAACTCACATTTGACCACCAACTCCAAATCCCACTAGTGAAATATTTACTGCATATCTTAAAATATCACTGACTTACTCCTAAATGCACACCTTTGTAGTACAACTAGCATCTCTATCGTACTGCACACGCATGTCATGTGCATTCTCTCTCTCTATATATATATATATTCTGTTAGTTTTCCTTTCAATTGTATTCTTTTTGTTTTAGTTTATATATATTCAAAGGCAGTGTCAATTAGACAAGTAGGACTAGTAAAACTGGCTGTTGATAAGATGACTTGAGGTATTAATGTAGCGTGGATGAAAGTTGATCATCTAAAATTCAGTCCATGAAAAGCTATGGCAATACTGGTCCAATGTTACTGTATGCCTCTTAGGAGCCCCTCCCCTGTCTTCTTTCACCTTTCTGGGTGAAAGCAGATTGGAGTTTGTACCTTGTGCATACTGACAATGAAAGACAAGATATCAGTTGTAAAAACAACTTATTTCCATCTAATGAATATTAACCAGATTAACTCTTTCATACCAAGCAATGGAATGTCACACCTTTAGTAGCTTGCATGCATATTTTGAGAAAAATAAATGTACACTAAAAGTTGCAGACTCCAAATCTGACTTCAAACCAGTGACAAATGGAGTACCACAGGGTTCAATCCTGGGACCTCTCCTGTTTGGTATCTACTTCTCCGAAGTACAGGCTAACACAGAAGGTCTCTGGCTAACAAAGTTTGCAGATGACTGCAAACTAGGAGCTATAGTCGAGTCCCCAAATGATGTGGACATCCTACAGAAGGCCTCACCGAGACAGATGCCTGGTGTCTGAGCCATGGCCTCATGCTCAATGCCAAAAAGTGCATTGTTATCCCCTTTAAAAAAGAGGTAATTGTTCCCCTCTACTTGACACTTATTAGACCCATTATAAAGTACAATGCCCCTTTTGGAAGGTACCTCACAAGACATCTGCAGCAGCTGGAAAGGCCACAGAAGTACCTCACAAAGAGGATTACTGGCCTCAAACAGATGTCCTACACTGACGTCTCAAAAAACTTCAGCTTTATTCTGTAGCATATCGCCTACTCTGAGGTGATATCTGCCTAACATATAAAGCTATGTCAAACCCAGAGCTGTTGGACATCCTACACCTAAAGAAATCCCAATCCCTCCAAGCTACATGCTCTAGAGACCTAAACCTTGTCACCACAATAAACAGGACATGCTGGAGGGATTGATTCCTGTCCCAGAGACTTCTCATACTCTGGAACAAGCTACCCATCTATGTCAAGCAAAGTTCCTCATTAACACTCTTCAAGAAAAATCTTGATGAGTAGATGCGAAATAGGAAATACACCCCGGGGATCACTTCTGTGGCTCTGCTCGACAGGGGCACAGGAAATTAACTTTCTTGGGTTGGCGTAATCCAGGGAACTTTGTTAGCTAGGCTTACTTAGGCCCTTGAGCCGATAGCCTAGTACCTACCTATGAACCTATGTAAGAATTAACCAAAAAATAAACAAACATAATTATAAATTCCTTGTGAACAGTAAATGCTAATAAAAACACACAAATAAATATTGTTCAACAAAATTTCTGTGTGTCAAAAAAATTACACAAAAAGATGCTGTGGCTGAATCTAAAATAATCTTTAGAGGAACTAAATCAGATTTCCATTTTCTAGTGATTTACATTACTAGCAACAGTTAGAAGACCCCCAAAACTTACAATACTGATTGCTATTTATAACAGATGGAAATGGAGCATTTATTAAAACTGTTGTTTGTAAGATCATATTTATATGTCAATATGCCTAGAAGAAATTATTTATTTACTTCCAGTATTTATCAATGTTTTCACAGTCCATAAAGACATGCATCCAGTCTGCTTTAATTGTTTTACTACATCATCAACATTTTGAGTTTTCTAATTTACTAAATTTTGATATCTTAAAAGGTATAACAAAACATATATGGATACATCTAGATGTGAAAATTTTCCAGTACAGACAAAAATGATTAGCCAATAGATTTTAATATCAATATTTTATTTCTTCTATTAGATATTTTAGTTCTATTGATTCCATAAATTCTAAAAATGTATTATCAAAGTTTTTACCATTAATTATAATTTTATAAAATTTAGAAAGTTCCCCTTTAAATACAATATTCCCTTTAACAGTAGATATTAAGTATTCAAAAACTTTGGAAAAGTTATGTTTCTCATTGTTATTCATGTAACACAACTTACCTTTATATTTTTCAAGAATAATACGTAACTTTACTCCACGAGTGTCATCCATATTATATTTTCTCATCATTTGTTCCACTCAACAATGAACATTTGTCTAGACAATTGTACCAAATTGTTAAATTTTTAAGAAAAATCATATTAGCAAGATTCTGACTTTCTATAAATCCTGCTGTACATGCAATGAGGAATATTATAAATTTCCATTTTTTTAAACAGGATGCTAAACAATGTCTAAAAGTGTTATAGTCTTCACATTTGAGTCCCATCTCACCACTATATTTCCTTCTATATAATATTTAATAACCATACGTATTTATAATTTCATTTTACTTAAATCATTGCAAATATATGAAGCACTATTTGTTCATATAAACTTTTCTATTGACTTGAATAATCCATAGCATAACCATTTTCAAAATCATGGCTAAGATTCCAAATCTGGAAAGCTTAACCCCCATGTTCCAATATCCACATATATCTATACGTGGTTCTTGGCTTTACTGGATGCCACAAAATGAAATACTTTTTCAAATGTTTTATTGGTAAGTTATCTGGAAGTATAGCTATTAATTGTAGCACATAACAGTTATTTAAAGATTTCTTACATTCAGCGACTACTTTATGTATTAATGAAAAAGATGTAAAGTTAAGTTTTGAAAATTATGTTGTAAAACCTTCTTGTTGGGACAAAGTGGAGATGCTAATAGTTAGATCTGATTTCAAATTAATTGAAAAGTATCTGTTGTTAAATTGGAAGATTTGAAGTCTTCCTTCTGGTCTTGTATGTACGTATTGTAGATATGTTAATACTAATAATAAAATTATATGGAAAAAAAGATGGGGTGTGTATGGAAGAGTTTTTTAATTCCATCTTTGGACTTAGCAGCATTAATATACACTCTATTCCATATGTTGGGCTGTGATGCCTGATGTACCTTCAGAGAGCATACAATCTAGCTGCGAAGATTTGTCATGTTACCTCCTATGCTGTTGGATGTTGTCCATGGCTGCAAGTCATTTTTTCCCAAATGACTTTTAGACTGAATAAAAAATATCAAAGACATCAACAACAAACAAAATGCACACAAACAGAGTGAGTGGGTGTAATTAAGGGAATTATTTTTTGAGCTGGGATACAGGATCTGAAATGCAATTCCTACACATTTTAAGGCCTTGTTAAGCATAATTTTGGTGGCTGCCAAAAAAGCAATTACTAGGAAATGGAAATAAAATTCTAAACCAACTGCATCTGAAGTATTGAATAGTGTAACAGAGCTAAAAAACCTGGGATCTTTAAAAAAAAGTGTAGGAGCAAACCGCACAGACTAAATGAAAATTGTGGCTACAATACATGCAGAATGTTTTAGAGGAGGATGAGTGAGGTTTACAGGAAGGCAGAAATTGAGCAATTTATGCAATGTTGGGTTGATGACAGTAATTCAATAAAGGTATTAAGGAAAAACAAAAAAAAACCAAGGTGATAAGGAGCTATTTTGGTACCTTGAGGAACTTTATGTCCCCTATCTTGCCTTCCCCTATCAAATATTTTTTTTTATGAATTTCAGGAGGAGGAGTCTAAACTGTAGATCAGAGTGCAAGTGAAGTGTGCTGTATCTTTAAGACGCATGTCAAGGCTGTATGTGCACGTATAAATTCCAGACGTGCAATCCTTAGTGCCACTGTGCAACAGCAGCCAGAGTGAAAGCATGTGATCTCAACTGTTAGTTTGTATACAAGTTACTTAAGTTATAGTCGGTAAACTTCTATAGTGATGTGTTTGTATAAAATAAAGCTGCTTGAACAGAACTCATGAAGACTCTTCTATTGTGTCCAAAGTAGGACAGCGACACAAATTAAATAAAGTAATTAATTCCACTATGTTGCTTGCAAAATGGTATGCTACCTATGCCTTATTTGGAATGTAGTGCCCTTTTTAGCACATATCAAAACATTTTACTATTCTCATTTTCGCCAAAAGGTTAATACACTGATAAAACAGTCCAACTTACCATCTAGGTGATCTGGCTATCTTGTATAAATATCTTCTACATTCCAAAGTTTAAAAGCGCTTACATTTTTCTTTTTTCTCCTGACATTTGCTAACTTTTACTTATTTATTTGACATCTGCTTACTAGGATTGCCTGTCTGGGTTACATAACCCGTTTTCAGTGGAGGCCCGGGGAGAAAAGCTCCACGTTTATAACTTGCTTACACATACTATACAACTGGTTACTTATTTAAGAATACACTGAATATTTATAGTCTACAGAATAATATCTAATATCTACAGAATAGTAGAATAATTACTGTTTATAGTCAAATTGAAATGAGCTTCTTAGGGTAAATAGTATTCACTTAGCGTATGTGATTATCGTGACACAGACAGAAGTGAGTCAGTTAAAATATTACGCCTTTGGTAAATGAGTAGAATGACAGAGGCAAGATTGTGTTCGTGTATCATGACAGACTGCAGTGGTTCAGTCAGAATATTAATCCTCTGGCAAAATGAGTAAAATGCTAGAGACAGAAATATAGTATAGTATCCATAACTTTACTGTGATAGGTAGATTAGTTTAGGAAAGTATTAATAAGAAGGGAAAGAAGTGGATTACCCCAGAGTAAGGTATGTACATAACCATGATTTGTTTAGGTGTTCTTTTAGGGAGGCTTTAAAGAGAGGTGGGCTAGGTGCTACCCGAATCTTAGGTAGGAGAGTGTTCCATAAGAGTATAATGATTTTTCTTGGTTTCTGGAAGGTTTATAGGTTGAGAAGGTTTTTGTCTAAAGATTTGAGTGGTCTGTTTGGTTTGTACTGTTGGACTAGGCTAACTAGGGCAGGACAGGTACTGAGTCTATAAAATAGGTTGGGAATTGTAGTTAGGTGTGTATATGTAAGCTGGTCTGATAGTTCAAGCCAATTTAGTTCTTTTAGTGGTATACAGTGATGAGTATGGTAGTTGGAGTTTGTTGCAAACTTTGCTACTTTGTTGCAGCAGTGTTCCATTTTAGTCTTAGTGGAGTTTTGCTGACTGGTTAGTATACAGGAACTGTAAAATAGGGAAGGCAGCAGGAAGGTTTTAGCCAGGGTGGTCTTGGTTGAAGTGGTAAGGAATTGTCTGTTTCTGTACAGGAATCCTAGTTTTTTAAGTTGAGTTTGCTATCGATAACACCACCTAGAAGTTTAGTTTCTTGTACATTTTCTATGACAGTTTTGTCAGCTGTGAGAATATTAAATTGTTCTGTGGTGAGGGTGGTATTTTTGGAGTGAAAGACTATAATTTTGTTTTTTGGGGGGATTTAGATAGAGATTGGCCTTTGTGAGCCTGATTCAGTTGCTGTGAAGGATGGTTGGGTTTTGATTAGCAGTTCTGGCACAGTATGAGAGGTACAGATTAAGTTCGAGTCATCTGCATACTGAATTAATGTTCCTGAGGAAGAGGTGTGCAGATCATTGGTAAATATGTTAAACAGTAGGGGTCCTGAGATGGACCCTTGCGGGACTCCTGTGTGGTTTTGTAGGAAGGGGGAAGAGTTGGTTAGATCATTTGACTGCTTGCTTCCGATCATGTAGGTAGCTTTGGGACCACTGAAGTGTGGTAGTGGAGCATCCTAGGCTGGACAGTAAAGTGTATGAAACTGCGCTGAAGGCTTCTGAGAGGTCCAGGAATATGGCAGATACTAAGTATTCTTTGTCCCTGACCTTGTTAATTGTGTTTGTGAAGGATAATAGTGCAGTAGATGTGCTATGATCTGGCCTGAAGCCATGCTGAGTTTGAGTGAGCAGGTTGTTTTGGAATAGATATTTCATTAATTGCTGGTGAATACACCTTTCCATGATTTTGGATAAAGGGGACAGAATTGACATTGGGCAGAAACTGGATATTTCCGTGGAGTGTCCTCCTTTATAAATCGGTGTTATGTGTGACATTTTCCATATTATAGTGACTGTGCCTTCTGAGAATGCTCTGTTTATCAGAATGCTGACTGGATAGGCAAATGAGTCAGCCAGGTTCAGGTATTAGGGTGGGAGGTTGTCACCTGATGCGGAGCTGGGTTTTATTTTGAGCAGTAGCTTTTTTAGTGTACAGGTGGTTATGGGTTGAAAAGAGAAAGTAGTGTTGGGGTTGTTTTGTTGGTTATTGGTGTAGTTATGGGCTTGGTCTGTTGTGGGTGGTGTTGAGTTATTGTGGTTAGAGTGCAAGTTTTGGTAGGAGTGTCCTGAGTTAGTTTTGGAGGTGAGTAGGTCTGATATGGATTTTATGAAGTGTTTGTTGAATTCCTCTGCTATTTGTAATGGGGGGCATTGGGTGAAGGGGGAGTGGTCCTTGTTTATTCCTGGGCTGAGGAGGGTAGTTAAAGGGTGCCAAAATTGTTTGGGGTTGTGTTTGTGTTGCAGCTGGAAGTTTGAGTAGTAGGTGTCCTTACATTTGTGCACTAGTTTAACAACTCTGTTGCACATTGTTTTAAAGGTTTGGAGATTGTATTCACTGCAGTGGTGATCAAGACATTGATACTGAAATAAAGTGCAACAGCTAAAAATATAAATTAGTGACTGTGGGTGACTTTAGCATTATTCAGGGTATACAGTGCTCAATTTGTGGGAGATAAATGTTACTAGCAATTACTCCCTAGATGTCTCTAACAGTAGACATGCAGGAATTAGGGTCTACATATAACCTACAGTTGTAAACAACATCCACAAGGTTTCCTTGTCTCTGGTCTGCTCCAGTACATTTGTGCCAACTGTTTTTTTACCGAGTGAAGCATGGGGGTAGTTGAGATGTTGGGCTTACCTTATTACAAGATCTAGTCCTGCATACACGACTATACATGTACACACACCTCTTATCCTACCTGCATACTGAAATGATTGATGCTTTTCTGCCTCCTGCCTACAAAGAACCCTGCTGCTTTTTTGTGCTCCAGTTATTTTAATCCAGTGTATTACACCACAAAATAATCCATCTTTCAGTCTTTTCCTTGTATTCTTCAGGTTCTACTCTTGTCTTGGTAATCAGTTTTCTTCGTATTTATTTATTCTACTGCCTATATCTGTGTTCAGATGTGCTTATGATTTAGCAATCTACATTAATTAATCAAAATTATTTTAAATGATGTTCTGTTACAGAATTACTTGGCCCAATATTAGCCTGAGAACAAAGTTAATTGATATTCAGTGCTGTATACTAGCACAACCCAAAATCATTTGTCTCACTGATCTTAGTTTCCTCTGATTACTTGTTACAAGGCAGAGCAAGTTTTGGTAGACAGTGCCTCTAAAGGACTTTCCTAGCATCTATAAAAATTCGTGTAACTGATAGTTCATAGGTGTGTACTACGCTAATGGCCCTGGAGCCTTTACAAGCCTAGCCCACAGGATTACCCTGGCATCGTGCCACCCGACCTTAGTTCGTAGTGCTTATGTTGAGTAGAGCCACTGGAGTGATCCCAGAGGGTGAATTTTCTATTTCCCATCCACTCATTAAGATTTCTCTTGAAGAGGGCCAGTGAGGTGTTCTGCTTGACATGTATGGGAAGTTTATTCCATAGCATGGGCAGTCTCTGGGTTATGAACCTGCCCCTCCAGCATATTCTGTGGACTGTGATAATGAGGTTGCGGTCTCTGGAGTGTGTGGTGCGGAGGGATTGGGATTTCTTTACATGTAACGTTTCTAACAGAGCTGGGTCAGCCATGGCTTTGTAAGTCAAGCAGAGATCGCCTCTAAGTAGGCAATATGAGGCAGAGAATAGTTGGAGTTTTTTGAGTCTGTCCATACAGGACTAGTGTTTAAGGCCTCGGATCCTCTTTGTGAGGTACTTTTGCGGCCTCTCCAGTTGTTGCAGGTGTCTAGTGAGGTACATGCCAAATGGGGCATTGTACTCGATGAATTACCTAATGAGGGAAGAGTAGAGGGAAACAATGACCTCTTTCTTCCTGGATGCAAAACCCTTAGTAATGAGATGTGCCACATAGAAGGACTTTCTGACCAAAGTGGCAATGTGGTTGTCAAAAGAGAGGTTGCTGTCAACCTGTGTTCCCAGATCTCTTATAACACCTTCTGTGTTCAGTGAACTACCATTGATGTGGTAATTCAAGGGAACCGTGTTTTTCCCAAGGGGGGTGACGACACATTTTTTGACATTGAGCTTAAGGCCATGGTTCTGACACCAGTCATTGGTCTCACTGAGGCCTTTCTGTAGGATGTCAACATCACTTGGGGAGTTAATAATAGCTCCCAACTTGCAACCGTCTGCAAACTTCGTCAGCCAGAGTCCCTTCATGTTGGCCTGGACTTCAGAAAAGTAGATACCAAACAGAAGAGGACCCAGGACCGAATCCTGTGGGACTCCACTCGTGACTGGTCAGCAGTCTGACTTGGAGTTAGCTACTTTCACACTGTGGGTTCTATGTGTGAGCCAGTTTGCAACCCACCTAGTGGTATACGGGTTGATGCCTAGCTTAGTGAGTTTTTCTATGATTCCTAAGTGGGGAATGGTATCAAAGGGCTTGGCTAGTAAAAACTATTACCATTATTACCATTCTTCAGCACAGGCAGTCAGGGACTTAGTAAATGTAATAATAAAAAAAGAGGACCTTCCCACCATAAGAGCGTTTCTGCTTCCTACTTCTTTGGACTCTCAAAATATTAGGAATATGGTGGACAATAACTGGAAAATAAATTCTTGGAAACCAAGACCCATCAATTATAGGGTCTACACCAAAATTTAGTCAAATGAAAAAAAATAACTTGAAGGGGTTATTTGAACAAACAACTGATGCTAACTTTTCTGGAAAATGTAGAATGTTTTCATGTCAGAGTTGTAAATACTGTAGCTACATTACCGAAGGCTCAAACATAGTCTAAGAGATAGATTTGGGCTAGGTATAGACTCGCATGTAATTCTACATTTATAGTCTATTTGGCAACTTGTGATTATTGTGACAGTTTTTATGTTCGAAAGGCAATGAGAAAACTGACAAAGAATTCAGTCTGACAGTGCAGAGGGTCAAGGCTATGAGGTGTTAATGAGCTATTTCCTGTAGTACAGGGTTCAATTCCTTCAGCCTTCATCTGCCTACTGTGTGATATTGAGCAAATTACTTAACCAGACAGTGCTTTGCGGCAGTTGGAAGTTTCATCTAAGCTACCTAGCCTAGTAGCTATCTATGAACATTTACAAACATATCTACAATTAAGAAGACTTGATTTTTACGAATGCTCTGGCTAAATATCCTAATAACTGTACTGAGTTCAGGAAGTTTGTGTTTTTTTAATTGATTATATCATAGAAATACCTTTTGTGGAGATACTGACAACAGTTTAGAAGGGAAAAAGTTAAACTGTCAGATTATATTAGAAACTGCCAGGATTAAATGAGAATATTAATATTAAATGTCTATTAAGATTGTACAACTACTAGTCATTTGGTTTACAAAATGTGTGAGTGTGTATATGTATCTATGTGTGGTGTGTGTGTGTGTGTGTATATATATATATATATATATATATATATATATATATATATATGTATGTATGTGTGTGTGTATATATATATATATTTTTTTCTTCTTTTTTAAGATTTACTTTTCTATTAATAGGTTTGCAATGAATGTTTTATACTGTTGATATACATATATATTTAGGAAGCTTTGCTTTTAAAGGAAATGCCACATGAGTTGATTCCACTTTAACATTAGCACTGAGGAAGTTCTAAATAAAAAGAATGAAAACACTTGGCTATATAACAGTGTGAAAAAGAGTTATTCTGCGTCTGCGAAGGCACTAAGTTCACTGGTTTGGTTTGGGTTTCCACAAAATGTTTTGATGTTTTGAGTCAGCTTTTGTTGCAGTACTACTGAAAATTAGTGCCTGCTGGTGACATCTGCATCACTGAAGGCATACAGTGGTTAACTTATGTGAAGCAAACCATACCAGTAATTGCTCCAGAGCTTCATCTAATAGCAAATCTAAAGGGAACTAGGACCAGCCACCTGCTACTTCTGTAGACTGCAGCCGACAGGCTTCCTCCTTCTGGCCTACTCTAGCTCATGTGTGCCAGACTGCCTGTTCCTATTTGTCCCATCCTTGTTCATAGCCTATTCCTACCCATCCTGGATTCATGCATTTAATGGTAAATACTACCATGTCTCCATTGTCTTCTACCATGCAACTCTCCCCACTGTTTAAATAATACACTGAAAGACAACAGGCACAAAATACACATTTGCAATCCAACACAAAACAGCAAAAACAAACTCAAACTTTACAGTGAGTTTGAAGTAGAAAGTATTTAATGTCAATAACGGAAACTAACTATCCAGTTCAATGGCATACAAGTATAAAGCCTTGTCTATGGCACAGGTAACCTGGGTTACAGTAACAGCTCAGGCATCTGTAGGAGCTGACCAGGGAGGGATGGGAGTGAGCGTCCATTGCTGGCTCACCCATTGCAGGGGAAAGATGACTAGCCAACTGGATGCCAAACAGGAGCGCTGGGTGTTGCATCCATGGAGTACAGGCCTAGGAAGCATGTGCTGCTACTTTGCAGATGCACATTCTGTAGGATCCAGCATGTGAAGGCATGTTCCTGTTGGCAGCACTTGTGAAGTTGGACAACCACCAAGAGGAAAGGGGGAGGGGTGCTTCCCTAAGGGAGGGTGTGTATGTACATATATATGTATGTGTGTGTATATATATATATATATATATATATATATATATATATATATATGTATATCTTCAATCTGAACTGGAGCAAAAGCCATCATAAAAGCTTTGAAAACTATTGCACAAAGTAATCTCACTAAATAGTGAACAGTCCCACCACAATAAATATCAGTTCAGATTTTAAACTGGTACCCTGTCACCCACCTCTCGCCAATGGGAAAATAAATTGACCAACTGGGCTTCCCTGGATAGCCTCTCATAATAACCTCTCTAATACCTATCTTTAACTCTTCATCTTACCTTATAGATGTTTCAAACTAGAATTGTGTTCATTATTTTCTTCTGTTCCTTACCCTACATTCCACAAACTACTTATCCTTGTTATAATGTCTGAACATCCCCCTATAATGCCTTCCCCCTTTCATCCACTACCCTTCCTCAGACAGAAATTGCCTCTTCCCTCAAAGTATCATATGCTTGCCAAATACCTGTCTAACTGCTCCTAGGTATTGTCTACAAAGAACACTACAGTACTTGCTTTAACACAGCTTCTTTCTACCTCCCCTCAGAAGCAATACAACAAGCATGGCAAAAGCCTTGAAATTTGACCCTGAGTGACAGGAAGATTTAATCTACATTGCCAGACAGGACAAAATGCACAAATTATCAAAGACAATATTTTCATGCTTGTTTTGTTCAGATAAGTTATTTTGGAAAGTATGCATATCCCTATTCAAATTCCCATAGTGTTCTAAACAGAACCACCAATTCTGTCTTCTTTCATTCCTCTCATTAATACATCTCATTTCCATCCTGACCACAGAGTTACCAAAAGAAATTTAACTGTTATAAGTATTCCTTATGCAGCTTGTTTCCTTTACTTCATACTTAGCAATTACTGCTCTATTTACTAATTCCAGTGAACCCTCTGTACAATCTTTTCCTCTCTCCCTACTACTCTTATAAAATATCACCTTTCACCTGCAATTTACTCCCTGCAATGTTACAATATATATGCTGAGATCACCATTTTTCTTTTCCTCAACATTAATATATCCACCCTTGCCTGTTTGCACATCATAGATGTCATCTAGTGATCTATCCCTGCCTCACAATCCAGTCCTAATGTGCTTCTATTCTATAACATGTGAGTATCTTATATGTTGTACCAGACTGATGACGTGACAGGTTCGATATCATCACCTGTTTCTCAACCAAACAATGCAACTAAAGTAGTGTTCTGCTCTATGAAAAAATAAAATACCAAACAAATTTGTATCTTTGTCACCTGTATGATATTTATTTCCGATCAATATCTCCTAAATACCTGAAGTCAGTTTTAACCTTGTTCTGTCACTTAAACTTCTCTAAGTCTTTTGGGCTTCTAATACCACAATGGGAATGGACCCCATTCCAAAGTCAAAGTATGATTAAAGCTCATGACACTGGTATTGTTTCAATCTTTGATGTTAGCCAGAAAAAGAAGTTATATCTTATCATAACATTCCATCTGTATTGTTGATCCTCGTTCAGTCATTACGTATGAATATCGGTTCCGAGCTTGGAACAGAGCCAGCCATTTTCCAAGCTCACGTCAGCTTCAAACTCTCGAGCTAAACTCTTACCCACAATTCCCCCCTCCCTGTTACCTCAGACTGAGTTTGCAAGTTAAAGAAGGTAGAGGCTACCTCTGGTCAAATAACCTAAGAGAACTGGATGATGAGATCCACTAAAAACCACAGGAGGGGGAAGGGAGGGAGGGTCGTAATGACTGAATGAGGATCAACAATACAGATGGAATGTTATGGTAAGACATAACTTCTTTATCTGATATTGTTAATCCCTGTTCATTCCTTATGTATGGGACAGAGTCTCCAGCTACCTCTATTCCTGGGAGGCATTCATGGAAAGACATTCCTGAGCACCATAGAAGCGAAAGATGCTCTTCCCCTGGAGGCCAAATCCAATTTGTAATGATTGATGAAGGTATGAGGCGTAGCCCAAGTTGCAGCTGCACAGATGTCATGTAAAGAAGCTCTGGCATGGAAGGCAGCAGAATTTGCCACCAACCTAGTTGAATGAGCTTTCATGGTAGTAAGCAACGAGATATTACGTTGTGTGTAAATAAAGGTCACACAGTCCTTCAACCATCTAGCTAATGTAGCAACAGCCGATCCTAATCTAGGTCCAGAAAAGGCCAACAATAACTGGTCAGATTTACAAAAGGGTTTAGTCCTGTTTAGGTAAAAATGGATTTGCCTGTGTATATCAAGGGTATGTAGGCAATACTCTCCTCTGTTTGAATGGTTGGGAAAGAAAACTGGCAATTCAATGGCTTGATTAATGGACATTTCAGAGATCACTTTAGGCAGAAATGACAGATTAGTCCTCAGAGACACTCCATCTCTATGAAAAATCAAGTATGGACTCTTGATACATAAAGCTTGAAGTTCAGAAATATGTCTGGCAGAAGTAATAGCAACCAAAAACAAGGTTTTCCGTGACAAATACTTGAGGTCGCAAGAAGAGGCTGGTTCAAAAGGTGCCATTGTCAGAGCTTGTAGAACTAATGATAAATCCCATGGTTGAATAGGTTCTCTAAAAGGTGGCTTCAGATGATTCACACCTTTTATGAAGGTCTTGCACAATTTATGGGACATAAGAGAGGAATCTTGGACACCCTCATGAAAATTAGAAATTGCAGCCAAATGAACTCTAATGGTAGAGGCCGATAGACCTGATTGAAACAGATTGGCCAGATAGTCTAGTATTATCGACACTGGTGCTGAAAAGGGGTCTACTTGTTTATTTTTCAGCCAACAGATAAATCTTTTCCACTTGCTCAGATAAGTAATTCTAGTGGAGGACTTATGAGAAGCAATGAGACTATCGCGTACTGGTAAAAAAAGATCATTCTGCCTGGCAATCAAGGGAATTAGAGTAGCCAAGCCGTTAGCTTCAGGCTGTTCAGGCTGGGACGAATCAGGTTCTGTGGGTGTGAGATCAACTCCGGGATTGGATGGAGGATCCATGGTCGATCTAGTAGGTGAGGCCAAAGGAATAGGAACCAAATCTGTCGTGGCAAATATGGTGCTATGAGGATTTCCTTGCTCTTCAACCGCTGGACTTTCTTCAGAAACTGGGGAATGAGAGGAAAGGGAGGAAATGCATAGAGAAGACCCGAGGGCCAATCGTGGACTAGAGCGTCCCTGAGTGACTGTCCCGGAGGGGCAATCAGGGCGAAGTAGTTGCTGCATTTGTAGTTGGCCGGGGATGCAAAGAGGTCGCAGCAAGGACGGCCTCAGCAGTGGAAGATCTCCTCCACTATCAAGGGATTCAGGGACCACTCATGAGGTTGCAGAATGCACCTGCTGAGTCTGTCTGCTATCACGTTGGAGCTTCCGGGAATGTGCATTGCTAGAAGAAAACGGTTGGTAGCCATCGCCCATTGCCATATCCTCATGGCCTCTCGACAAAGGGGGTAAGATTTGGTTCCACCTTGCTTGTTGATGTACCAGACCACCTCCATGTTGTCTGACTGAATCACAACTGTCACAGACGGTAGCAGGGGATGGAATGCTTGCAACGCCAGAAGCACCGCCCTCAGCTCTAGAACATTTATATGCAGATGGGCCTCTGGTTGGGACCAAGTGCCTTGGACTGTCTGTCCCTGACATAGCCCCCCCCACCCCATCAGGGAGGAGTCCATGGTCACTGTGGCCTTGGGTTGCTGGGGGGAAAAGGGGCGAGACCATTGAGAGAGATTGTGTCATCCACCAATTTAAATCCTGTTTGCACCTGTGGGTTACTCGAATCATGGCTGAAAGAGGATGCTGAAAAGGATACCATTGGGTGAGCAGTAGCCATTGAAGAAGCCTCATGTGAAACCTGGCCAGGGGGACAGTGGTGATGGAGGCTGCCACGGAACCCAACAGGTGTAGAACTGAGTGAGCTGTGGATTTTTCCTTTGAAAGCATTGGAATTAGTTGCTGCTTTATCCTTAAAATTCTGTACTCTGGAATAGCAGCTCTGCAGTTTTTTGTGTCCAAGATAACCCCTATGAATTCTGTCGACTGAGATGGGGTGAGATTGGATTTCTGCCAGTTTATGGTTATGCCCAGCCTTTGAGCAGTGAGGAGAGAGTATGCCAGGGCTTTTTCCAGTAGATGTCTGGTGGGGGCGGAAATGAGCCAGTCATCTAGGTACGGAAACACCTGGAATCCTTGAAGTCGCAAGTGAGCTGTGATAACTGCCATGCACTTTGTGAACACTCTGGGGGCTGTAGAGAGTCCGAAGGGCAGTACTCTGAACTGGTAGTGACTGGCTCCTGCACGGAAGCGCAGAAATCTTCTTGATGGCCTGTCCACCTTTATGTAGTAGTACGCATCTTGAAGATCCACAGAGCACATCCAATCGTCTTTTTCCAAAAGCGGGAGGATAGACTGTATAGTGACCATCCGGAATTTTTGTACTCTCACAAACTTGTTCAATACACTGAGATCCAAAATTGGTCTCCAGTCCCCGGTTTTCTTTGGCACCAAAAATAGTCTTGAGTAGAATCCGGATCCTATCTGGTCTGGAGGGACTATGTTTAGCAGCTTTTCCATCGCTAGTGCTGCTTCTTCCCTTTAACTGGGTGGAACGTCGGGAAGATTTTTTGAAGGGACGGGACAAAGATCAAAGGGGATATGATAACCTCTGGTTATGATCGTTTGTACCCAAGAATCGGTGGTGATGGTTAGCCAGGCAGAAGGGTACAAGAAGAAACGTCCCCCAACCACCTCCAGAGGAAAGGAGTTGGGCCACTCTTCAGCAGCGCTGGTAGGATTGACCAGGGAAAGAATCCCTGGAACCCTGGTTACGCAGTCCCCCTCTGCCCCGAAAGGAGCGTCTTCCCTGTGAGTTTCCCCCTCTACCTCTGGGGGAAAACTCGGCCCATGTGTCACGGAAAGGACCCTGAGATTTCTTGAACCATATCTTCTCACTCTTTTGGTTTCGAAAGAAAGCACGTTGAGGGGAAGAATAACGGACACCTACGGCAGAAAGGGTCTTACTGTCTTGTTCACATCTGGCCAGTGTGCTTTTAACTTTGGGTCCAAACAATGAGGAGGGCTCAATGGGGGCAAGACTTAAAAGGGTCCACAAAGTTGCACAAGTGCATCCAGGTGTGTCGTCTCAAGACCGCATGCAGCTGAACCCGCCGCTCTAGCTGCTCCTTCTGATGCATGAGATATCAATCGCACAGAGGAGTTAGATATATAGACTCAATGGTGGCCAGCTTAGAGGCCACTTTGTCACGGACCTCATCAGACACTGCACCAGCCAAGGTTTCAGAGAGCTCAGAAACCAGATCCGTTTGAAGCCTGGTAAAATGTGCCATATAATTCAGGGACCTGATAGCAAAGGTCGCTGAAGCAAAAGTGCGCTTTCCTATTCTGTCCAGGGCCCGGGACTCTCTGTTAGGTGGATGGACAGTCTGGCTTTCTTCTTCTGCCAGATCCTTTTCTGTTGCGGCTGCCACCATCAAAGCATCTACAGGAAGACATTTGGACCAATGGGAATCTGAAACAGGAGGGGACAAGATCTTATCTGGCCTCCGGGGAAATAGCTTCAACAGTATCAGGGGCCTTCCAAGCACGCTGCGCGATGAACTTGACAAGTTCATCGGCAGGTGGAGTAACCCAGGCGGTAGGGGGCCGGGCACGAAAAGCCTGCAGGAACGCAGATTCCTCAGGGGTCGGATTAGAGGGCTGCCAGTCACACCTCTGTTTCAGGATTTCAAGGATATCGCCAAAGGATACCTCAGAGGATGACCGAGGGGATCCTTCCCCCTCATCAAAATATGTGTCTTCAGTGAGAGACTCCTCTGTGGAGTCCATGTGTTTCCTCTTACACAAACTTTTCCAGTGGACCTCCTCAATAGGAGAAGCTGGGGAAGACAACGGAAAAGGGGATTCCTGAGGGAATATGTCCTGAGGCCCTTGCACCCGGTGTCCAGTAGGTGCGAGTTGTGAAACCAGTGTACCAGAGGCAGGTGGAAGTATAGACAGTCCGGTATCGCCAACAGCAGCGAAAGCCTTCTCCATCAGTTGGAAGGCTGGTCCACCCGGAGAGGAGTGTATGTCAAGGACAGGGGGCACTCATCCCCTAAGTGGCTCAGCCTGCCAACTCGAAGTCCCTGGATGGCTGTGGAGCAGCAAGCTATGCGTATCACAGCTGACATCCTGGGTCGTAGCAAAACTTTCCTGCCACGAAGGCAACTGTGGTTCCTTAGTGAGATCCATAAAGGGAACCGCAGAAGGGGAAGACTGTACTATATCCATGGACTTCAAAGGCAATGAAGGAGGAGAATAACAGGGTGCCTTTGGGGATGGGTGATCATCTCCCAAGGAAGGATAGTTCCTGGGGGGTGGAATACCTCTGGCCAAGAATGACTGGTCCACAAGATGCAACACATGTTCAGGAAGACTTTTAGTGGACCTCACAGAGACTTAGGGAGAAACAGGCCTGTCCACAAAAGAGGCAGACTCGGTGCCCATCTCATCTGATCGCACCGAGGACAACGGTGCCGAGAAAGACTGAACTACTGTAGTCTGCACGGAAGAAGTCATCGGTGCCGATGTCATTGTCTGCACCGACACAGGGATCGGTGCCGAAGTGGTTGTCAGTGCCGAAACTGGAATTGACAAAACTGGAGTCATTAAGAAAGGCCTCGGTTCTGAGGAAGATCTCGGAGCTGACGCGGTCAAGGTCTGTGCTGACTGAACAGTCAGTACCGATACAGTGGTAAAGGTCTGAACCGAGGAGCCCCTCTGTGCTGATATGTAGAAGGCTGCAGGAGAGGACGGAGCCAAAATCACTAAAGGAGCCGATGGCCTCGGTGCCGAAGGCCTGGGCACCGAAAGCACTGGGGCTGACTGAGAGGGCTCTGGAGCCGAAATTTTAGCCTTTTTAGATTTTGGTTGGTGAGAGTCCCCAGCTGGGGACAAAGGCAATGATTTAGCCTTAGTAGAAACATCCATTTTCTTATGGGCTTTAAGAGGGATTGAGACCTCTGACCCAGAAATAGCTTCTGAAAAGGGAGATTCTACTGCATCAGAAGTAGGCAGTTTGTCTCCACAATCAGAACACTGCTTAAACCCCGGACTACCCTTTTTATCTGCCATATTAACAAATAGAAAAGTACCAACAATGGCACAAGAGAGTACCCGAAGATATGTAAAAGGAAAGGAAAGGGATTACCAATGATGGTACGGAGAAATTACCTCACAGTAAAGAGGGTAAGTAAAGGACACAAAAAAACCTGAGGAAATATGAATGCTAGATGTGATAGTGCAAGAGACAAAATATCAACTTTTCTGACAGAAAAGTAATTTGTAAAGCAATTAAACAATTGACTGCACTTAGCTCAAGAGAAACAGCTTGACATGACCAGATGGCAATGCGGCAAATGAAATCTGGGGTAAGAGGAAGAGGGGAATTGTGGGTAAGAGTTTAGCTCGAGAGTTTGAAGCTGATGTGAGCTTGGAAAATGGGCGACTTGGAACCGATACCCATACGTAAGGAATGAACGAGGATTAACAATATCAGATGTGCTCCTTCCAGCACCTGCAATGTGCCCAGAACTGACTCCTCCTGCAATTCATATGGAGTTGTATGTCTTGTACAAGTATTTTTCTTTCCTCTAATTTCTCTCTCAATCTTTTTGTACATCTGTCTGGAAATTCTGGGCTTCTTGCATAATAGCAACGATACATAATTTATTTCTTATAGGTTTATAGGAGGTTACTAGGCGAATGGCCCTAGGGCTTTTACAAGCCTAGCCATGTTATACCCATGTTTCCTAAATGGCTTTGGTTACATGGTCGTTATTAGCACAGTGAATCTATGAATAGTACGGAATGCCCCTGTTCATGAGGGACAAAGGTGCCACCTCCGGTATGAATTTACAATCTCCCATCAAAATGTCTAGGTCGCACTTGAACAGGGTTATTGAGGAGCTCTGCTTCACATGAATTGAGAGTTTATTCCACAGGAGCGGCAATCTCTGGGAGATATAACTGTCTCTCCATCGTGTTCTGTTAATGTCACAGACTAGGTTGAGATGCCTGCCTGGAATGAGTGACTCTTGTCCCATTTCATTTGCGTATGTGTAACATTCCCATTAGGGCAAGTTCAGAGACTGTTCTAGGCCAGGCACAAGTTGCTTCTCAGCAGCCTGTAGGATACACAGTACAGTGACAATGCTTCCACTCTTTCCGTGTACGTTATATTTTGGAGGTCACAGTCCACTCTATCATCTTTATGGCTGTTTTACTGACCTATCAGTTTTTATGATTTTTGTGTCTACTTCCTTCTACAACACGGGTGCATCCTTCCCCTAAGCCTGGCCTTACCCTATTGTAGGTAATGTTTCCATGTCTTGGGGATTCAACACTGTCATTTTTTTTTTAAAGTCCTGGCACTAGTGTGCCTACTAGCACTGGGTACTTTTTAATCCTGGGACTTGTCCACCCAGCTGTCTTTTTTACTTTTTAACCTCCTTCTGTCCATGATATATGCTACGTAAAATACTATCTATATATATCAGTGTCATCTTGCTGAGATTTTGTGAAAGAAAAAAACAGTCCACCTCTTAAAGGTACTCACCAAGACTTGATGAGGAACTGAGTTCAGGCAATACTACTCTCCTTTGCTTGCAGATTTTATCATCTCTCCATTTGAACCCCTGTATCTTACTGCTAATGTTCAAAGAAATGACCTGGGTAGTTTAAGCTCCCTGGCTAAATTTCTCCTAATCAATATATATATATATAATATATATATATATATATATATATATATATATATATATATATATATATATATATATATATAATATATATCTCATTGGGTCTCCCCTGAAAAAAGACCACTAGTCTTTTGGAAATAACCCAGTCAACAAAACATGAATATAAATAAATTAAATAAAATATGTACGAACATTTCTGATAAAATAGCATACAGACTTCTTACAAAATGTATTAGAACTGCATTCCTGCATATCAAAAGTATTAACAAACGGACTTTATATGAGTCAAGGACTTCAACAGTTAATCCCAATAATCTATATATAAAGTAACATGATTAAAAAAAGTTACCATTGTTTACCTAACAGAACTGGTCAACTGTCATGCCTTTTTACTGAAGCCAGAACAGGAAAAATATTTTGTGGTAGAATGCTACGATTCAGACAAAAAAAACTGCATTTAGGTTTGACTGTTCAGAGAAAAAAAAAACCCTCAGAAAACGATATGTCCCACATGTAGCCCAGATTTTTACAGAAGAACATACTAAATTAACCCCATGTGCAGCCTAAATCCCACCCCTCTTCAAGCCTGCTCTTCAACAAGATCCTTGCTATCAGGAACTCTGACTCTGAAATCATCATTATAAGATCTTATGCAGCTTCAATCTGAACTGGAGCAAAAGCCATCATAAAAGCTTTGAAAACTGTTGCACAAAGTAATCTCACTAAACAGTGAAGAGTCCCACTACAACAAACATCAGTTCAGATGATTAGAATTTGCTAGCCCTAATCTTCACCAACAGACCCTAGAAATGCACCAAGGCTGAAGTTCTGTCAAATTCACTGAGTGGTCACTACCAATCATAATGTAATGGGCATTCGAGTTTCCAAGCATTCCCCCAATCCACTTGAGAGCTTGGAAGCCACACCAGTTCAAGATGTACTGAAATGAGCTTGTGCATGATGGGAAAATGGTGCTGTTACTGCCCTAAAAGTACACAAACACCACACAGATAAGATTTAGAAGGGAACACCTTCCACTAATTCACTGTTTCACTCAAAACTCAACTGAGGGAAAGATAAAATAGAACGCTTCCTGAGACCTCTCTCATTACCAAACGTTTCCCTCCATTACAAGGGATACCAAAACAGCAATAAATATAGCTCAAAGCTATCCTTCTCATAAAATCACTGACTGATTATCATAAAAACAAATATGTTTCAGAAAGGGTTAAACAGCTGTCTATGGTGGAACACGCATCATCCACACAACTATGGAGGAATGCTTAACTTGTGATATTTCTGTGGGCATACACAGGACATGTTGTTCTGTTATCAATATCATACACCACTCAAAGCTAGAAAAACTAGGTATAGTGATGGACCAATCTAATGATACATGTTTTCCCACATTTGTAGTAACTGAAACACCGGATGTTTTCTTTATTTATTAATGACCTGGTGGAAGCTCCTCCTGATCTGAGCATTATTTATTTATCGTCATTTGTTAACTGGGTTGGTCCAACTGAGCCAAAGGCCCATTTTCAGTGGAGACCCGAGGAGAAAGGATCCAATTACAATTACAGTCATTCAAGACAGAAATAATATCACAAATGGCATACAGCAAGGATGTATACAACAAAATGAAATTAACAGTTTTGTACAAGTGTGTGTGTGTGTGTGTGTGTGTGTGTGTGTGTGTGTGTGTGTGTGTGTATGTGTGCGCGCATGTGTGTGTATACATACATACATATAGATATACAACAACAAGATAATCTGAATGCAGAAAACATTTACAAGTACTGGGTGTTGATATGTAGTAAACTGATGGCATTATCTTTCCTAATGGCATTATCTACCAGTCTGCAGAAAAAAAAATTACATGCAGACTTTAATAAACTACTTATCTGGTTGAAATGGAAAAAACAAATATTGGACCACCACTGGAGGGCAAACCAAAAAAAAACATTTTATTGTGCAAGGAGCTGATCCACGAGTCTCACTACATCAAGCTCCAAAAAGGCTGCTGGTGGAGCAGGTTGACATTCCTGATGGAGATTCAGGCCGATCAAGAAATGGGCTTAATTGTTGTCCAGAAAATGGAACGATAGATGGGGAATATCAGGTCTGAGCTAGAGTCTTGACCTTCGACACCGTAGTCGAAAGATCAGAAGGCTGTGTTGGAGGGGGTAGTGACCTGTACTGAAGGAAAGACTATTTTTGGTGCCAGGAAGATCTGTGGTACCAAGGAAGTGGTTGGTAGCATAGGTGTGGAAGTCATTATCGGTTCCATGGACAAGGACAGCACCGTGAATAGAGTTTTAGGCTCCGGTATCAAGAATGGTGCAGAAGTCAATTTTGCTTGCTTTGGTTTAGGTTCCATATGAACCTGGGCCTTAGTGGATTTTATTTCCAGAGAATGAAGAGAAGATGGTACCGACTGGTTCCTCTTCTTCAATTCTTTTTTAGGAGGGGTTGAGACCTCCGCCTCAGACAAGGCCTCTGAGAAAGGGGTTTTTAGAAGACCCTTTAATATCAACTTATTCTTGTGCTCAGTTAAGGTGTGGGCAATAAAGCCCTTACAGAGCTCACATGGAGGGTGAGCTTTTAAGTGTGGTACTCCTAGGCAATAGATGCAGGAAAGATGTCCATCGGAGTTAGGCATCTTCCTGCCACATTTACCACACTGAAACCTTTTGTGCCTTTCTTATCTGCCATATCAGAAAGTCCACAATATATAGAAATAGTGAGAAACAGCAAGATGAAAAATCCTGTCACAATTACATGTACAACATATACTCACACAGTTACACTTGAGAAGATCTAACGACTGAAATATCGAAGACCAAACTGTAAAAAAGAAAAGGACAGGTGCGGGAAGACGTTGCTGCAGGGGGAAAGCCCCCCTGCGCTGCTGCCCCCACACCCCCCCATTTGAATGTGCCAGCTCTGAGATCACGCTACACTGACAATACAGCGTGGAATGGAAAGTTTTCCTATTCCCTGCTGTAGTGCTGTCTCACAGTTGGTGTATTTGGGTGGGGGGAGTGTGGGGCTTGCCCCCCTGCAGTGGCGTCTTCTTGTATTTGTTTTTTTTTTACAATTTCAGAAGATCGATTATCTGAAATACTGATCATATGGTGTCGACCATATGGTCTTCGATATTTCAGCCGTTCGATCTTCTCAAGTGTAACCACCCACACACACACAAGAATAGAGAAGAACATATATTTTTTTTTTTTTTTTTTTTTTTGGTGTGTGTTACCAAAGATGCTAATTAAAGTATATCCAGAGGGTAACAGGGGTAGGGAAAGAAGGGAATACCAATGATGGTATTAGAAACTACCATAGAGATAAAAGGAGGGGCCTGTACCATCAAAGGTATGAAGAAATACCAAAAGGAAAAGGCAGGAAAAAATTCACACAAGCAGAGAGGAACTATATCTAAATGTAAACAACTAGCTAAAGAAAAGATTAGTAGAGAAAAATTCCAAATGTTGAAAAAATATTATCAAAAAAAGAAATCACTTAGCTTGAAGGTTGGCCTGACGTGTCTTGAAACTCTATGTGACAAATGAGGAGATGACGGGCGGGTTACTGTAGGTGGTCTTGGCTCTGGAGTTTTTTGGCTGGTGCAAACTTGTTGTGGTGGCCGGGTTGGTTCCGGGGACTGGGCTGGGACTCATCCGTCATGGGTGAATGAAGACTAACATCATCAGATATCATGTTTTAAAATTGAAACGGGTCTATATGAGGCTGGGACTGATAGGTCGTTACCCACTTTGGGCAGTACAGCCACCACAGCTTTAATCTAAAATGCCGGTGCTTACCCTCCTTTTAAAATACTATGAAAGAATCTTCCAGATCTGTATTACTTTCTTCCCTCTTAACTTCTATACTTTCACAGGAATATCATCTGTTCCTGGAGACTTCCCTACAGATTGCTTATACATCACCATTTTTATCTTATCTCCTCCTATCATAACTTCTTGTTGTTGAGCCTCATATTCTCTAATCTTCGTATAATTAAATCTTCTATAAAGATTTCCATCTGTGCTCTTTCTTGATTTCCACATTCCTCTGCTTTAGTCAGATTTTAACAAAATTTCCAAAACATCTCTTACCTCTATAGGATCTCTGGTTATTTTTCTTGGCACAGGATCCCTAAGTTTGTCGACAATCCTTTCTGCTGCATAAGTCATTGCGCTAAATGTTTTTGTGCTCTTAAGTTGTTAAAATAGTTTGCACTTTTTGGGTAGAAATGTGTTTAATTTTTTTAATGCTGTCTTCAAAAAGTTAAGATGTACTGCTATGAGTATTTTTTTACAGTGGCTGTTTAGTGATGACTTTCAAGGACTACTTTTAAAACTGAAAGTGTGTGTATAACTTTTTATTTTTTAAGGGGATATGTTCACAGGCAAATTTGCATTTTGTATTCTAATAGGTATATGTTCTTGTGGCTGTTTTAAGATAGTTTGCTTTTATAAGTGGACATGTGTGTATTTCATTTTTAATGCTGTCTTTAATAAGATTTAAATGTACTGCTTTGAGTATAGTGTGAATATGGCCATGCTGCTGTTGGGCCCGTTCTTTAATGCATCACTGTGCTGGGTAAATTAGTGCTATAGGTTTATTGCTATCAGAATAGTCATGGTTAGTGTAATATGTAGAATTATAAGAGGTTTATTTTGCTTTTTTTAAACAAACATAATTGTTTAATAAGAGCAGTGTTTTTTCCTGTAAAGTTTACTTACTATTACAACTGAGTAATGAGTGTGTGTTTGCAACAATGCTTCACTTTTAATGCTAAACCTGCATAATTTAAATGGTTTGTTATTTCAATATGCTGTAATATCTTCCCAATGTTGTACCCATAACTGCATCTCCTTAACCACTCCTGTGGTAATGTCATGGAAGGGGTCTACTTCAACCCATCGAATTTACATTTGTTGAAATTCACTTACCAGAGTCCACTTCTTCGAATCTTCATTAATCCGGAAACACGGACTGCCAAAATCTTTTCCCTGTGAAAGGAGCCACTTGGCCACAGCAAGAAAAAACCTAAATGGACCAAAACTAAACCCACCAAAGTGGGGGTCTTCACCTCTCACAACCCCCCTACTTAAATACATCAATTCCGAGACTGCTCTACACTGAAGAAAGGGCAAAGTTCACCATAGTGGCTCCTTTCACAGGGAAAGAATTTCAGCAGTCTGTGCTTTCGGATTAATGAATATTCAAAGAAGTGGACTCAGGTAAGTGAATTTTGAACAAATGTAAAGTCGATGGGCCAAAGTAGACCCCATGGAAGAGTGTGTGGCCAGTATCATATTGGCCACACCCTCATGTCACACACTGGCCCGTTTAAAAGGTGGCAGCTCTAGAAAGCACTGTACCACAACTGTATATACTTTAAGTCCGATTTCAAGACTCTGTAAAGAATATTATAAAATAAGTCATGGGTAATCCATGCTCCTTCTTGGCTCAGGCTGGGGCTCAAGCGAGTCCTCACTGGTAAATGGGAATATGTTTTTTGGGCATGCAACAAGATGACAAATTTTAAAAATTCCTTATAGAATACTTCGGCAGAAAAGCTGGGGAAGCTTGAGCTAGGATACAGGATCTGAAGTGCCTAGACACAGTAAGACCTTACTAAGTTAATGCTATTGGCTGACAAAAAGCAATTGCTAGGAAATTAAATCAAAATCTAAGCAGACTATAAGTGAAGGAGATAAAAAGAACTGGAAGTGGAATTTTCAGAAAAGAGAAGGAGAAAATTACATAGAAACAACATTTGTGGGAGCAATACATATAGAATTCAGGAGGAGAACTGAAATTTAAGGAAGACAGGATCAATTTATGTAATGCTGGAGTGAATGAAAATTGCTGAAAAGAAAACATATATGTAGACTGCATGAAAATAATAATGGAAATGTTATGGTTTGTTTTCTTTTCTATTACTGCATGTGTACCAATGTCACTTTAAAAAATGCCATGTTTTATAAAGGTGCTTAAAACTGGAGTCCTCAGATTACTTCAATTAACTTATTAAAAATGCCAACACTTTGTACTGAAACTGACATCTAGTCAGAACAAACAAAAACAAAAGAACCTCCACATATGACTGTCTGGAGAGTCAACACTCAAGATCTGGCATACCAGATATACTCAGTTAAGTTACTGAGGTCAAAGATTAACTCAAAAACTTATATTTGCTTCATAACAAGTAAAAACAGGGGCAGAACCCTTTGACTTTCTCTGATGGAGGCAACAAGCTCTAGTATCTTCCTGTGGAGTGAGGTCTTGGCCTGTTCCAAGAACTCTATGGAAACTACTTGGTCCCAAAACAAACTCTTGGAGATGGCCCTAACAAATCTAAGATGTGGCTTCTCATAACCACAGTGACAACCCACTTTTCCACGGTGATGGCTCTTCATTGTAGAAAATACTCAAAGAATGGTCTCTCATAGGCAATCTTATAAAATAATGAGGACTGTAATGGTTGGCCTTTGCAGCAGAGGTCTGACACTTGGTCACCACCACCAGGGAAGGCCATACTGTCTTACACTTGCAGATTATCTTCAATCTTTGAGGACTCTTACACCTAAAAAAAAAAAAAGGCATGGCCTAAAAAAAATAAATTAAAAAAGAGGCTGGGGAAGCATCAGAGACTTTTTATAGTATCCATCACTTGCTTCCTCTTTTGATGTCCTCAAACAGATGTTGGAGATTCCGACAAAATCTAACACTGCACTGGCTGTGGTTATCCACAGTGGCCAACTTAAATCTTTCTTAAAAGAAGACAGCCTGGGTTATGTTATCTAGCAGAGGCAAATTACTGCACTTGCTTTCCTAGCCAATACACAAAAGGCACAATAAAAATAATACCAGGTTCGTGAAAGGTTACTGTACAAGTTCATGGTTAGGGTGTTTTCAATATCCTTCTTGATTCCAGAAATATAGAAATCAACGTTTTCACTGCCTAATCCATGAAATAGTACACAGACCGGTGATAAAACGTGGAACAGAAGAAAACAGTCTAGCTAAGTTTCTCCAAAACCTTAGACTTGCCAAGCAATAGACTGAAAATACAATGCTTTCATATCCCAGGCAGTAGTGAAAGTGCTAATGCATATTTTGGCCCATGACCTATCAAACAAGGAACATTCTGAAGGTTTCAGCATCTCATGCAAAGAACAGAGGAACTATACAATGAAGAATACAGGTAGCAAAATTAGAACTATGCTAGTGGCAGAAAAAACTGATTTAGTACAGGGGCCTCTTAGTCCAGTGTTTGATGCTGCAGCAAATTGTGGGAATGCAAGAAAACGAGATGTGCTGAGCTGTGGATACCAGAGGGAGAACTATAAAGTGACATGCTTTAGGTCTCGGATGCCAAGTCTGTAAAATTCATTCGGGATCTTTTTTTTAAACTCTATCCAGGTTAATTTTCTTTACGTTATGCAAACATATTTTTATACACTTTCAAGTCAAAAACTGAACAAACCAATGCAAAAGTGAAGGAATTATTTGACGTCTTAGAATGACTGCCACACTTAAAATAAATCAGAAAAACTATCTAAAAATGGGACTTCTGAAAAGAAATTCTCACAAACAGGAAAGACACAAACAATCAGAATTATAAAAAATACCACAAGAAGAGAAAATACACAACCTACAAGCACAGACATTACTTTAGATTACAGTAAATACAATTTTGTAATAGACATCTCCCTTTATGCCATTAAATGTATGAACAGAGCCATTTCACAGACAGTATGAAAAACTGCAGAAAAGTTGTTATACTCTACCAGTCACTGAAATAAAGCAAGACTTCATAGATAATCCAATCAAAAGTTGTTTCAGTGAGACAAAAACATTTTTCCCTAGACACATTACCATATTTAATGGCATCAAAATCACAAGTCCCACAAAGTGGCAGCTACCCAAATCAAGCTAAACCAACTTAGAGAGCCAAAAGGCCATCACCTGGGCTATTAAAAAACAAAAGCCAAAGGGATTAGTTTGAGAGCAGTGCTGGGTTTCTGTTAAAAAATGAACCCTCACTTCTTGCTAGAAGTTCTATATGAAACAATTTTGATCCCTTTCAAAAGTTCTTAAACTAGAAGAAGCTTTAACTAACCAATTTCAGAAAAAAATCACCTTTGGTCAGTTTTCTTCAAATAAAGTACATTTGGATTAGTGCTTTCATCTTCTAGACTTCATCAGATTCAAATAAATTTATAAAAAAAGTAGCTTAAGATTTGCTCTTATACACAGGTTTACACAAAGGGAGAGGGAGGAGCAGCTGGTATGATTGGCTGGTGTTAAGCTTATTTCTGGTTGGTTATGTTTGGTGTTTCCCAAAAGGGTGTGACTTTTTCTCCTTAATTTACATAATTTGCTTTCTATAAGTGGAGTCTTTTGGCTAGTCCTTTACCTACATGAGGATGTTATGTCCTCTTATTCTCAAATGACACTCCTAACACCTTTGTTAAAAACTTACATTGCCAAAACTTCACAGCACATAGCATATTACTGATTCAGACAGGCTTGTTTAGTATAAAGTTTACTTGATTTTCTACACAAAATTAAGGACATCAAAACTGACCAGGACACCTGGCTAGTTACCATCGATACAGAAGCACTTTATACTGTGCTACTGCATCGTACTACTTTAAAGCTGTGGAAGAGGCAAGTTACAGGGGCACAGGAGCACTACCGGGTGAACTTGCATTATCAGTGAGTCTTTTACAGTTACTCCTCAACAACAACTATTTCAAGTTCAATGTGCAATACACGGCCTTCTGGTATAGCTCTGGGGACAGCAATTGCCCCCAGCTTAACAGATATAGCACTTGCCAAGTGGGAGGAAGAGACTATGTATAAACCCAATTTTCAACAATATACTGCCTATTATTTCCATTTAATATAAATGTTTATCATATGGAAAGGGGACGACAAAAACTTAAGGACTTCTATAACTTCATAGGAAATTCAACACTTTTTTTTTTTTTTTTTTAAGTTTTCCACCTATCATAGTAATGAAAAAGTGGTCTTTCCAGATCCTACAAATCAGAAAATGCCCTGAAAGGGTCCCTCTTGAACAGCTTGTTCCAGACACTCACTAGGGTGAACTTTCTCCTCAAGCATGCATTCTGATATCATAAAATGGAATGTGGTCAAGACTCAGGGAATGAGAATCGCCAGTGTTTCAAAAGAACTAAATGATTTCTTAAAGAATCTTAATGATTTGAAAAGAGATTTTGTGGTAAGGAGATTCTAGTCCACAATATACTGGATCCTACAAAAAAAATCCCTCAAAGCAGCAGATGGTCCAGCTATCACTGGACCCCTCTGCAGGATAATCAATGAGCTCAGGAATCGTAAGCAGACACAGAAACTGAGTTCTGAAAAAGGAATGTCTATAACTTTTGCTTCAGATTACAAAGAAATCCACAAAGTGGTGAAAGGAATCAACAAACACAATGCTAAAACACTGGAAACAGACTCAGTTTTACATTTAAAGGAGGGAAAAGTATCAAGCATTTTCTTGAATCCAAAGACCCAAACATTAATTCGGGAATTAAAGCCATTTATGCTTGCAAAATACCCTACTGCAGTTTCTGCAGATGTATCAGCCAAATCGTCCACTTCACTTGCACTGGTCAAACACAGGCAGGAGCAAATGTTACCACAATACTGAAATGTCTGTCTACAGGGCACAATACGCATTGTGCAACTGCTTTTATGTGGGCAAAACAATTAAAGTCAAAATATGCTTCACCTTTTTGACATCAGATGCAAGGTTAGCAGAAATGCATTAGCCAGCCTTAGCAAGGAGAAAACTGGCCACAAGCTCTTTCAAGTTCCATATCCTTGACTGTGTAAGCGTAGCCCCACACTCAGTGGGAGTAGGACTGCCCTGTTCGAGGAAAAAGGAGCTTCAGTGGCAAATTCGCTTGAATGCATGCAACAAACCTGGGCCCAACATCAGCTGTTCCATTAAAAGTTTGCATGAATTAAGGAAATTTAACCACAGACTTCTAACTGAAGTCTATGAATACTGATGTCACAGAGACTAAGATCCATTTCCAGAACAGCCCTCTCTGTTTTACAACTAACCCCATCCCAATCTAATGTCTGCTAATCAACAAGGACTCCTTTGTTCTAGCTCACCCCCACTAGATTTTTATCTTGTGCGCACAAGAGGTTTCTAATCCTTTCTGTTCACATATCATTGGAGTAGGAACATCTGCTATCAGGACAAGAGCAAAGGTGGCAGAAAACCAGCTACACCCAACACATCACTGTATTTAGACACAAGAGTTCCAACCCCACCAAGGACTTGTCTTCATTCATCCCAACCTAATACACCAAGCTGGAAATGTGACTAGGACTGTATACCTGGATCTTCATGGTAATTTGGCTATTTGACTTTGATTCCTCTGTTGCATCTGCTCAATATGAACTCTTATAATAAACTGTCAACCTAGATTTTGCTCTTGCTTTATCCCAGTAATTTGTACAGTTTAACTGTGCCACTTGTTTGTCCTTTCAAATACTGTCTTTGCCATCAACTGAAATTCATAAGATTTCAGCTTTCAATTTTCCTGAGAGATGCAATGTTTGAAGGTTTAACAAGCATCTAAAGCAGCTCTACTGAATAAAGAGCAAAGGCAAAACACATTTATATTGTTTTAGGCATAGTTTTTATTCATTTCCTTCTGACATCTATAAACACCCGCAGGCCCTTTAAAAGTGGTCCCCTCAGAAATCTTTGTAGTAAAATATTCCTATTCCACTAAAAAAGAATATTTACACTTACACAACTGGTACCACCTATAGGTCTTGAAATGTAGGCTCCCTCCATCCTCTCACCAAGGAGAAGGGGACTGGAATCTAACAGCTCACATTCAAAAGATCTTATCCCTCATCTAGTTACCAGCCCAGTAAAAGCAGG
The DNA here is from genome assembly GCF_019279795.1 of Protopterus annectens. NCBI lineage: Eukaryota > Metazoa > Chordata > Ceratodontiformes > Protopteridae > Protopterus > Protopterus annectens. The sequence continues at coordinate 470,727,924 of NC_056727.1, forward strand.
CTTCACAATGGTGAATATTTCATGACACTGACATTTTTTTTCTTTTTTAACATGCCTCTAAACAAGGATACAAAAACGTTAATGTGTTTTTAAGGAAAAAATAAACGGTCTCACCATGAACCACTAAGCAGTTAAAACTGTACAGCACTCAAATGTTTTCTGTTACAACTGGTGTAACACCAGTCACAAGGATGGAAACTTACCAGAGTTTACAATAAAACTATGCAACACATTACAAACTGTCTGCTCCCCAAGGTGGAAAGGCTGTGAACTACTATGAATACCAAATTTCAAGTCTTTGGACATACGATTTTTCTTGGATTTCTTCCTCTAATAATTAGAAAACTTTATAACAAGCTTGTCCAAATCTGTAATAACCCACGTATCATGATGTTTTGGCAATTTAAATTTTTAACAAAGGAGCTGGGAGTTTCAGTTAGGAATAAGAGGATTTAACATTCTCCTGTAGATAAAGGCGGAGCACACAGACCCCACCTATAGAAAAAAAACGTATGTGAATTAAGGAGTAAAAGTCCCATACAAGTGGAAAACATAACCAATCAGAAATTAACTTAGCACTAACCAATCAAACCGACTGCGCCTCCCTCTCCCTTTGTGGAAACCTGGAATGTCAGTGAATATCTTGGCCTCCTCACAGCTGTAATTCAGGCTGCAGATACCCCTCTAGCATGGGTGGATGGCAATATGGAGTGCCCCTAACCAGTTTCTTCCTTCCCACCGTCTCCAGTGTTACAGGTCCTCTCCTACAGTCAGTTGCCTTTTTCTGGGAACATTCCCAGTAAGATCATCCATTTGCTCATCACCCCCTACTGAGCATAAAGCCCTCAATAACTAGTAGCATGGGCTTGCTGCTCTGGCTAGCTGTTTTGTAGGGTATACCACTCCAGAAAACTCCTAGTATCATCTCCTTAACAGAGCTGTTAATCATCTATCAAGATCTACTTCCTCATTGTCCATTTCCATGTATGATGGCTCCATGAAACCATATTTAAAGACTGTCACTGATCTGTGGAAGGTGCTGCAATTCACTGATGAGTAAGACTGAAGCTTCTGAGGGATTGTACCTTTTCCTGACACCTACAAGATGACAAAACCAGACTTGCAGGATTAAATGTGGGAGGTTTGGCATAATGGATAAGGTCATCACCTTACTGATACAAGGTACAGGGTCTAATTCTGATTTGTGGGTTACTGACTATGTTTGTAATATTCTGCAGATTGATTGCCTAGTATTTACCTATGAAACAATTTGCATTAAAGGAGAGTTTAAACCACATTTAAGACTTGTACCCTGGCACTTGCATTAAGTACAGAGTTCTCTAGCTGTTTTAACTAGTTAGGCAGGGGTTCTGGTTTTGATCTCACTGCAGTCAACTGGTGTGTGCGTGCGTGTGGTCAGAACAGCACGAGTCTGTATCCTACTGTCAGCAATCCAGTTTAATGGAGAACAAACATTTAGTAGGAGATGGGTATAATGATTTAGGTGTTTACCTTACAAACACAAGGTGCAGGGTTTGATTCTCACATGGGATAATTGGCTAGGCTTAAAATGACCAACAAGTGCAATTAGCCTAGTACTAATCTATGAACCTATAAGTACTTCAGCAGTATATGCTCAGTATCTTGACAAATATAGCTTCTAAAGGGATCAGGTATTTCTAAGAAAATTGTGCTCATTGTTAATTACTTTTTCATCCACTTGTAGTGGACTGCTACATCAAACAGTGAATCACACTAGCAAGTCAAACTGCCAACAAATGGAACCATAGTAAATTGTACAGATACAGGGGCTGGTGTTGCTGCAGTTTCATATGGCATTTACAAAGCATCTCTAGCCTTACTCAGTTGCATGAAAAGGAAACAATAATACAACACACCCCTGCAGGCAAACTCAAGTGTATAGGAAGACTCCAAACAATGTCTTCAGTCAAAGGGATACAAATGTGAATTCTGGATTTATACGCTAGAAGGTCTGTACACAAATAATCTGCTCAACAGAAGTGTGACATGCACACTGGAGCTGACTGTTGTAACAAAAGAAATAAAAATGGATGCGTCTGGTGAATTAGGTTTGCTAACTGTGAGCCAGTAAAGATAAAGTAGAAGAAAATGCTGTCCAATATGCCTTAAAAACAACAAGAAGAGCATCATTTCCAATATTCTCTAAAGAGGAGGCAGAACTTAAACATATGCAAACATTTGGTGCAACTGAATGAATGCTGTGCACAATGGTTCAATTATGAAAAAGTATGTCAATGTGAGAATATGTGTTGACCTAAAAAAAGTTAAATGGTGTGGTTATGACAGACAAATTTTCATTCTACCTACCTGAGGAAAGTGCAACTAAGCTGTTTGACACCAGAGTGCTTTCCACAGTAGATGCTTCAAGTAGGTTTTCACAGATACTCCTAAAGTAAGACAGCCAAAAGCTACAAAATCTTTATCACTCTAACTGGAAAGTTTTGTTTCAAAAGACTGCCACTTAGTATAAATTCAGCACCAGAAAATACTTCAGCGTAAGAAGATTAATCTGCTGAAAGAACACTAAGCATTGTTGCTGTTGGATGATGTGCTAGTGCTTGGTTTTAATCCACAACACCTGACATGAAGTTGTTACGCTGTGCTCCAAACCATTAAAGACACAGGTTTGAAGTTCAATAATAAGTGTGCTTCATAAAGTATGACATCTAATATTTCTGCCACAACACAAATGCTAGAAGAATCAAACCTGAACTGAGTAAGGTCAAAGCCATGGTGGAATTAAAAGGTCCACCCTGTGCAACTGAACCACTGCAGGGTCAAGACATGATAAAATTCTTGGGCAAGATTGTACCAGATCTTTGCGCATTACTACATCCACTGCAGATTTACTAAAGACAGACATGCCCTGGTCATTTGGAATTAGTCCAGCCCAAGGTATCAGAGAAGTTAAACAAATGCAGATGCTTGCTCAAGTGTTTTCCTGATATGCTGTTAACAAACTAACAGTTGTGAGGGCTGACACCAGTAGTTATAGCCCAGGTGTTGCTTTACTACACTTGACTGGACAAGCTTTGAGACCTACTGCGTCAGAATGTTAACTGATACGGGTAAAGGATATTCACAAATAAAGGAAAAAGTAACTTGCAAGGGTGTGGGTATGCAAAAAGTTTTCAAGATACCCAATAGGCTAGAAATTTTTCAACTCCAGACTGACCACAAGCCACTGGCCTTACTGATTAATTCCTACAATTTGAACAAAGTACTACCAAGATGTCAATCAAAGGTTGGATATGTGATTTGAGTTATTTCAATGCCTCAGCAAACCATCAGCCTGGCAAGTAATTAGTTGACCAGAAACCCAATATCTGACCAGACATAATTTGACATCTACAAACACCTTGCTGGACATGTGTACTGCATTGTGGTAAATCAGGTGGTAACTACCAAAAGGCTCAAAAGGTTTGAAAGAAGCTACCAAACAAAGAAAAGAACACACTGTGAACAAGCACCAACACTTCACTCAGCTCAATGAAAAAATAAATGTAAAAAGCTGTTCTTATTCACGTTAATAATTTTATTTTGTTTTGGTATTAAAGTGAATAAGAACAGCTTTTTACATTTATTTCTTCATCGAGCTGAGTGAAGTGTTGGTGCTTGTTCACAGTGTGTTTTTTCTTCAGTTTTTCGTTTGTCAGTTCATTTTCTACTTGAAGCTACCAACCAAGACTGAGTTATAATCATTATATAAAGGATGGAGGTCTCAATCTTAGGACATCCACACAAAAAAAGCTGATGCATAAATACTACACTGTCAGAGCACAACTGTTTGAACACAGTTGCTGGCTACTGTACCAAGTCAAAATTGCTGTACCTTCTTCAGTGTATCTACATGCTAAAATGAATATATGAAGGACACCAAGGCTTACCTTTCATCAAAGAACCAAAATGTCTTTATGGTAGCCTAATAACATGGACACTGCAAAACACCAATATTCCAGTTTTGCCTAATATAAACTAACACTACACATCCTCAATCCCCTTTTTCCCAGTTTTCTATATGGCTTTGGGGTGTTGTGATAGCTGTTGCCACCTCTAGATCGAATGCCACTCTTGCCTTCTTTGACAGTCATGCACGATTACAAGTCTTCTTTCACATAATCCATCCATGTTTTTGTTAGCTGCCCTCATTTCCTCCTGCCCTCTTCATGTTTGTCCCAAAGCTGCTTTCCTGCACATGTATTCAAACCACAGTAATCTGTCCTCTTTGACCTTCTCTGCAATTGGAGCTACTTGGGCTTCTGTTATATAATGCCCTTGTTTCTTCAACTGCCCCACAATTCATTTCCTACCACCAGTCTCCTGCATTTCATTTCCATCACATCTAGCTTCCAGAAATGCACTGCCTTCACTGCCCAGGTTTCTGTACCATACAGTAGTACTGGTTGTTGTACCACTGTTCTGTACAACTTAATTTTCGGCTTCTTTGGCATTCATCAGTCACTGCCCCTGACACTGTGTGCCAGTTGACTGCAGCTCCCGATTCTAGCTCTGACCTCCTCATTTAGACTTCCCCTATCTTCATCCACCCCCCCCCCGAGATACATTAATCTGTTGAAAATGTTTCATTATTACCCCTTCTAAGTCAATTTTCAGCTTCTTCTATTCCCTATCTATTGCCATGACAACTGTATTATATGTACTCAGTTTCGTCCCATGTGCCTTCAGTTTTGCATTCCATTCCTGTGTCATTGCTGAAATTCTTGTTCATAGCTGGCCTGTGATGCTACATCATCTGCATACAACAGCTTTTTCATCCATCCCCTTCAACCTGTTTGCTATTGCAGTGGGCTTATAGATGAACTCTGATGGGCACCCACTTCCTACTCGGAACCCCTCTGAGAGTCTACTACATAATAGTAATAGTAGTAACACTACTTATGTCACTGGGTCCTTTGTATACAGCCTGTACTAATTCTGCCAATGTTTCTAGGACTCCAATCCATCACAGGACTGTCCAAATCAACTTTGCTGGGACTCTATCATATGCTTTCTCCAAGTCTTGGAATATCAAAGTTGAACTCATTCCTCATCTCTTGCTCTCAGCTATCTGTCTCACTGCAAATATCAGGTCAGTTGTTCTGCATCCTGACCTGAATTCAAACTGCTCATCGCCCATTTAACTTTTTAACTACTCTGAATACTCATTTATCAATCACCCCTTCCTGACATAACCCTACATACAGGTTTATAAAGTCCAAAGAAAAAGAGATAAAGACAAATGTAAGTTTTTCACTACAGAATTATAAACAGTTGCACATCATGTTGTTGGTTGTGATATACTCATGTATGAGAGTCTGTACACTAATAGGCAAAATATTGTGGCAAGACTGTTACACTGGAAATTCTGCAAATATCAACATACAGAAAGTACTGGAAACAAACCAGAAAGAATTACTGAAAATGAAGCTCTCATCACATGAGATCATCCAAAACCAACAGTCAAGAAAGGAGAAGCAAGAAAACCAGACATTGTCGTCAATAAAGAGAGGACAAAAGTAGCTTGAATCACTGAAATAGCTGTAACCCAGCTTCGGTGTCCTGCAAAGTGAGACAAAGTCATTACATACAAGAAATTAAAGCAATATGGAATAAAGACACCCTGACAGTAAACTCAGTAGCAGGAATAATGGGCTAATAAAAAAGAATTCTAAAGCAAACTTATACTATGCTACCAATACAGTATCTTCAAATATACTGTAGAAGGAGGCAATTGTGAATACACTGCAGGTGCTGAGAATAGTGGGTTCAGGCACCTAGGCAGCGAGACATTTCCCTGGGGTACATATGGTTAGGGACACATGGCTGAAGTGGCATTTAGCTGCAGAGAAATACAGCCTTTTGTGAATTCCTTCTGGGAAAGAGGCGCACACACTGCCTTGCACACAGCTTTAATAACCAAGTGCATGGGGGCAGAAGAAGCAATGAGTGTTGTGCTCAGTGTACACTACATGCTTCTGCAACTACAGCATGTAGAAGTGTGCTAAAGCATGGAGAAAATCCTGCACGCTACTGTACTCACATTTAGGCTCCAGTATGCATTTTAGGTAATATTTGTAGACACTGTAAAAGCGGTAGTGGCTCATACACACCAATTATAAAGGTGCTGCCCATTGTACACTGCATTTCTACTGCCACTGACATGACCACTGGTCAGCCTGCTGCTGGTGCCTACCATACTGCTGTCTCTTGTTGCCTTTGAGGCCGTGGACATTACTTTTCCCCTGCACAATTGGTTATTGAAGTTGTGGACATGGCATCACATTCTTCTCTTTGCCCACAGGGAATTCACAACAGCCATATTTCTCTGCAGTTGAATGTCATTTCAACCATGTGTACCCAACCAAATGTATCACAGGGAAACATCACGCTGCCAAGGAGCCTGAAACCCTCTTGTGGGTAAGGTTGATACATGTTTCACATAACATTAGCGTCACAGCAGTGCCAAGATATGTATATAGATATATATATATATATTACATATGTACAAACATTTTTCAAAATTAAAGCTTCGACAATGGTGATTCATCAAGTATCATTGGAAGGAGTCTATGTACAACTCTCATAGATAAGACATTCAGCTACTTTTGGTGTTCTAAGCATGCAGCAGTAGTGTTGTTGCCTCACAGCAAGAGGTTCTCCCGTTCGATTCTCAGCTGGAGTGCGGGAGTGCCTTCTGTGTGGAGTCTGCATGTCCTCCCTGCGGTTGGGTGGGCATTCGAAAGACATGTGTAAATGGGTGTGCCTTCGTTGAAGGCTGAACGTTGAGCTGGCACCGAGGCGTTCGTCAAAATCTACTGCCAATCATTAGCGGACTGGAGTTTTGCTGTGGCGACCCATAACCGGGAAAAGCCGAAAGACAACAACAACACTCTGGGAGGACTGACAGTGACACTAGCATGGTCTAATATTCCATGAACAAAGAGAAAGGTACAAGTTACAATCAATCTTTCCTTAGTTTAGCAGCAGCCCCTGTTAAACACATACAAGCCAGGTGCACTATTCTTGCTGGCAGAACCAAAGCCATTCTAATGCTGTGGAAACTACTTCTGCCTGGGTTCCCAAAGAAATAACTGCAGTGAAAGGAACATAATCTGCAGCGATGACCTGAAAAATAACAACAGTATGTTTCTAACCCTGAAATGTTGTATCACAACCATACTACTTTGCAAGTAGATGTGGGCCTACTGTTTCACAGTTTGGCATTACTAAAACATGTTATGAAATAGACACGTGAAGATTCCCGTTTATACGAGGTTTCACAGCAGTTCTGTTGTTTTGACTCAGATACTGACCAAGACCATAGCATATCCTAGGGAATACAAGAGATGTACATATATTAAATGAATTTGCAAAAACAGCAGAGCCATAGGCTCCCTGCTGAAATGTCAGCACTCAGAATGCCAGATACCGATAAGTCAAAAAAAAAAAAAGACTGAAAACCAAGCCGATTTTCCAGGTAATCAAATATCAGTCAATAAATAAATGAATTAAAATCTTTTGAATTCTACTAAGCATAGTTATAGAACCATTTGTTCATTAATTTCCTGAAGCTAAAATAATCACAGTTTAATGATTCTTACTTTTTTCTAATCAACTCTGGGAACTTGCTTGCTCATTCTTCCTGAAGTAGTAAAGTACCTGAAATTTCAAAGCATTTACAGACTTGTTGGTAGTTATGGCTGTGGTACTCATTTCAATAACCATACAAAACTAAGACTGCATACTTAGGTAAAAGCAATGCACACACAACAGTATGGTAACAGGGAAATGACAAATCAAGTCCACCTTCTGTACATGATTCTGAAATGGGGCACTTTGCCAAAAGAAAACAAATGACTGCGAAAAAAATAATAATGGCATACACTCAAGTACAATGCAAACCAGAGTACACGATTATAAATCAATGTTTTGTCATGGTTTGAAATATATTTCAGTCTTCCCTGTAGGCTGCTTTCAGCTATAGTCCAGTAACTCGGACACTAATGTAAAAATCAAGAAAACAAAATTTGGGGATTTCAAAAGTAATACTGCATAAAAGTCTGTAAAGCATAACTAATTATACTACACTCACGACAGATCATAAAATATGTATTTTAACACCTTGCAGCTGTATTTTAATCAACACAGCATGGAAAAATGCATTATATTCATAAAAAACACATCAACACAGTGCCCACATACGTACATAATTCAAGCACTATAAAAAGTTTAAAAACAAAGATAAGCTACAGTGCTAATTATAATGGGATAAGATGACGGTTTCAATAAAAATCCCCTGAACTTAGCCAAATCTAGTAAAATACTACAGACTTGTCAGATCAGTTGTATATTATCTGACATAAACGACTGGATGATTTAGTTAAAAGAATTCTTAAAATGGCTTATCCAATTTTCCAGAATGTGTATTGAATATTAAATAGCATTTGCAACTAAACTAACAAAAAAATTGATAAAAACACAGAAGAACTCAGGTACGACCAAGGTTCCCAGTTTAAATTGAAGTTTTAATATTAAAACACAAGAGCTTTCTCAGGAAAATCTGCTTCATCAGATGCTAATAAATACAACTGAAATATGGTTCTTTTTATACATCCTCTAGCAAACACTAGTAGTCACATGATACAAATTAGGTAAAAACAATTATCATAGGGTGTAACTTGAGCTGAAAACAAAAAAATATTATTCAATTTCAATATACAACACAAGTGACTGGAAGATACAGTCACAAAACTCTTAAAACTGCCTAGCAGTTTTCTACAAAATTCAACAGATTATCTGTAACTAAACTACAAAGAAATACAAATAAATGTGCAGGTCTTGACCTCTGCTCTAAGTGGAGACATACTCTTGTTACGTTTTCCAGGTATATGTAAAAAGAAAGTACACTAAATTAACCAAGTGCTTTCATTTAGTAAATAGCCAAGATTACAGTTTACATAACACTCTAAAGGTCCATTAATTTCAAAGAGGTATACCCCATGTTTAGCCTCCTTGCATGTTTCAGCATATGCGTGTCAGCCATTAACAACAATTTGAAAACGCAACATACAAGCTGGCTCTGAAAACTATGAGCTCTAACATAAAGGCAAAGAAAAATATTTTTCAAACCAAAAAATGCATAAAAGTGAAATGAAGGGGGTATCACAAATGCAAATGACTTCTCTCATTAGATCAATCCCTTATTAATCACATGGGAACCCGGAGCAAAACAACTTGTTTAAGGTATGACACAAAAGCACATAAAATGCTAACACTGACATCAGCATGGGAATACAACAATAACCCATGGCTGGGTATGGGTAATGCTGGATTTACCCATGGTTGGTGTGGTTTGGTCACAAGAGAAAACCCCATGGTTATTGCTATTATACAATGACATTATTTAAGAAAAAAAGTTAATTACTTTTCTTAAATAATGTCCTTGTATAATGGCGCCATGCTGCTCTTCCATATTTTTCACCGGTATTCTGGGGCTTTCTTGATGTACTGCGCATGCTTATGGGACTAGCGTTCCCATGCTTATACAATACATCAGTGTTGTGTAAAGGAAGCAAAAGAAAAAGACAGACCTCAGTTGATTTTTTTTTTGTTTGTTTTTAATTTAAAAAAAATGAAATCAGGAGGCTTTCAACATACTGGAGAGACAGGACAGAGAAAACAGAAGGATAACCAGGTACGCTAGTTTTGCATAACGTACCTGATTATCTTTGTATTTTTCTCTGTCCCGTCTATCTCCTTCTTTTGAAGTCTCCAGTTTTTGTAAGCTTATTTAAAAAAAAAATTAAAACGGAATTTCTGTAGCATATATTAGTAGAAGAAAGTCTGGGTGACTGGACTTTTTTCCATTGGTATATGCTCGATTTACAATAGGCACACTGGTTAGGCTGAACAATCATCGTGCTCATTTTTGAATGTTAATGGTCAGTCACTGCATAATAAACAATAACCTTAAGCTAAGGGTAACAATTGACAATGAATTAGTGCTTCTTGCTATGCAAGTTTTTTTCTACCTACAATGACAGTTTATGTATATGCATGATAAACAAAGACTAATTTCTTAACAAAATCAAGAAAAATGCAAACATCACAATTATAATTACTTATTTTAAAACCTGTCTCTTCAGAAACATATCTTAAAAGTATAGATTCAATGTAGTTTATGGCAATTCACATCGTTAAAATAGGCGACCAGAGTGTTTGTCACCATAAAATCTTGTTTCATAAACAAACTCACCAAGCACCAACTCAACTCGTTCTTAAAGACAACCAAAGAAGGGGAAGACTTAATATAAAGTGGAACAGTTTTCCATAATTTACCCTCCCATAAAAATGGTTATTCTTAACTGAAGATTATGCTGCAGGCAACTTAACCAAGAGATTATTCTTTCTTGTGTTTACAGTGTGATCTGTAACATCACACCATGGACTGATGTTATCTCGTCATACATTAACATGTATACCACATGATCTAGTTTAAAAACATTTATCCTATCTTTATACTTCATTCCACAAGGGCCAAATACTTACCTTGTGAAAGTTTTCTGGATTCTTCCTGGTTTCTCTATACATGCAAGTCACTACACAATAATTAATGTGAGGTCTAATAATGGCTGCATTGAACTTTATTTTTTATTGATCCTTTATTGACCATGTTAGTCCCAATAGCTAGAGACCTCTTTTAAGGGAACACCCAAGGTGGTATTAATACTACTAGTGGAAAATTTGGCCAGGGCATTGGAGAATTTAACGTGGGATCTTTTACATCCACCTGAAAAAGGGGGGGGGGGCTGATGATAATGAGCTCTGACCAATTAGGACAGCTTAGACCTCGGTTTGATGTCTCATCTGAATAATGAAAGGAATCAGCATCCTGCCATCTGTACTACTGATAGTCTTTAGAATACATTTCATAATTTATAACATCTGAACACTATACCGCTAAATAATTATGAAAATAGTAAGACTGTTATCCACATTATGATATAACAGAATGCTTTAACAGCTAATTCCATCATACAACTAAGGCTGGTTATACCTTAAAGGCAAAGCTCCCACAGTGTGTTAAGCCATTGCGACTGACTACTATTCCTTGACAGTGAAAGTGCAATGAGCAAAGCTGGGAGGATATCAATAATAATAATAGTAGTAGTAGCAGTAATACTAATTACAATATTACTTTAAGGCAGTAATTATCAGTCTCTAACGCCGCAACAGTGGATGCGTGGTATCCCATCAAAATATAACTGAAATGGCAGAATATGTCAGCAAGCAGCAAGTCGAGTCAAAACTACACAAGTAAGAAAAAATGCAGTTGAGGTACCAGATAAAACTAGGTTGTACCCTGTGTCATCAAGCAAGCATTTATCAAACATTGTTAAATTACAAGTGCAAATGTTTAAAAATCTACAGTTTTCTGATAAAGAGAGTCATCTTACTGGAAGGGGGTTAAATTCCCACACTCTCCTACTTATACATAACAATAAGGTTGCTACACTTTGCAGTTAGTGAAATAGTGAGAAACTTTTCTTTGCATTTGTGAAAGCCCATGTAATGTAATTTCAGCCAGCATTCAAAGGATGTTAGCTTTGTGATGAGGACTGCTGGCATAAGCCCAAATGTACTGAGTACCAAAATTGTGACAGGTCTCTTGAAAGTACTTGCCTGTGTATAACTTTCTGGTAGATGGTATTTCACACACAAAATGCTGCCAGTCACCAAAGTGTTGTTTAACAGACACAGAAAAAACAATGTATTTATCATTAGATTTACCAAAACCATAAACAAGAATGTCATAAGGTGAAGTGATGTGATAAAACCAACATACACAGAATCCCTAAAATTAACTAAATAGGAAATGTAGTGGAAATTACTACTGCAGAATCTATAACAATCATAAAACTCAGGCAATTAGATACATTATTCATCTGCTCAGAAAACTAAAGTAATAAAAAAGCAAAAAAGTGCAATCTACACAGAAGAACCCTGGAAAGAGGCAAGACACAGGTCACTGGGTCCCCTTCTCTTCAATATCTTTATCAACGACTTCCACAAATCAATCCCTTTCTCTAGCATCATCCAATATGCAGATGATTCTACTATCATCTGCTCTGCCTCTTCTATCACTTCACTACAAAAACTTACTCAAGATGCCTTCTCCTCCACAGAGCAATGGATGCTAAGCAATCATCTAGCTCTAAACGCTACCAAGACCAAACTAATGTTATTTACTCCCTCCAAAGTTACTCCTCCCGACATAAATTCATTCTTAATTACTAGTCAAAGCAACACACCTCTCGAAACAGTGTCAGAGACCAAACTACTTGGGGTCCAAATCGACAACCAACTTAAATTTAACTCCCACCTACAGACGAACATCAAAAAAACGCATCAAAAACTTGGCATGCTTTATAGACAGAATACCTACCTCACATCCGCCACTAAAATCACTCTCTCTACTTCCTTCCTTATCCCCTCCCTTCTCTATGGGGCCCCACTACTTACTAATCTCCAGTCCTCACTAATAAAACAGCTTACCTCCTGCTATAACAAAATTGCAAAGTTCGCCACCAGCCATAAGTCTTCCACTCACCACTGTCTCTCCCTACATAAACTAAAATGGCTAGAACTTCCCAAACAACTAACTTACACTCAACTAACTCTAGCCCATAAGCTTATTCTAAACCCTTCCCTCTGTCCCTCCCTTTCCTCTGCCTTTAAAATGCACCTACCTAACCGAGTTCTAAGGTCTAATAATCAAAATCTACTAGAAGTGCATAAACCTACTCATCCCCAGGCAAAAAACTTCTTTCATTCAGCCTCGCCGCCTCTGGAACTCCTTACCACCAAACATCCGCACCACCTCTAACCATTCTACCTTTAAGAAGTCTCTTTTCCTACACCTAGCATCACAGTGGGAATGCTCTTGCTCCCACCCCACATAACTAACTCTACTTAATGTACTTTAATATCACATCCTTCTTTTAGCTACTATACTTGTTCTCTAATTTGTATTAATTTTTTGCATTGTTCTATTGCCAACATATTTTTTCTCTCAATGTATTAATTGTTATGACTGCTATTATATATCTGAATAGTTTCACATTATTCTGACTACATTGTAATAATAACGTTCTGTCCCTAGACTGTCTCTGTCGAATATTATATGTATTTTTGTTTTTTTTTCTGGAGCTTTTCTCCCCAGGACTCCATTGAAAACGGGTTCTTTAAGGCCCAATGGACTATCCTGGTAAACCAACTGCAATAAATAAAATAAATAAATAAATAAAAATGCAACAGGGAAAGCTGCTGCTAGTTTTAGCAGTAAAAGAGGTAGGAGCAGTCTTTTCTAAAATGCATTACAAAATGCATTTTAGTTGGTTAGCAGCAGCACATCAGACATGGGAAGTTTTGTTCAACTTCAAGTAATCTGCAGACGTGGCTGGTGTTAGCATTTGTCAGCCCCTAGCAAATGTCAAACTGGGAGCCCCCTAGGCACTCCAGTGTAAGTATCACCCTGTCACTGACAACCTTTAGGATTAATTCACACAGACTGACCTATAGATGCAACACTCTTACATTATAACAGGTCAATGTGCCACACTATGTTGGTCCATCTCACATAGCGACATTTACAGTTATTGGCATTTAGTTAAAATGATATATCACAACAACTGTATGTAAAGGTGTGGAGTTAGGTGAAATGGCACCCTAGGCCTACTGACTGACACACACACACACACACACACACACACACACACACACACAAGTCATCCTATTTCCTCCCATCTTGGGCTCCCCATACCATGCACATCACTTTTTTCCCCCTATACTCACATTTTGCCTTATTCTTCAGATTTTTCAAGACACCATAACTTTCTATATGCTCTGAAGTGCATTTTTAATTTTTTTTCCCTTTTCACACAACCTTTTCATCCAATGATGGCTTAAACAGAAATTATGATTAAGGAAATAATTTCAGTGTTGCTGTTCAGCTTCAGTTTTCCTTGCACCCTTTCAACACACCTTTCCTGAGCAAGACAGGACAGTAACAACCATTTAGGAAATAACTCAAATAAGCCAGGGTCCAAGAAGCCATGGGGTTTACAGATGCTCTGGGATGCATTTCAGAGCATTTCCCCACCCTTTTTATCTAATGATGGCCTATACAATATGTGTAAGAAAATAATTTCAATCTTATTTTTATTTTTTTGTACTTCAAGGAAGACATGAGCTATGTCCAAGGCTAAATATTCAAAGCTGAGAAAATAGTAGCTCATAATAAACTAACAACCCAATTGTTGTGAGGATACACAGATCCTATCTTGGAATACTGCCTGCCTCCCTAACCCAACTCCCCACCCAAAGAAAGAGAGTCACTGCCTATGCATCCCACTGGTGTTAGATTGTGATGAAAGCAAAGGTTCAAATTATCAATCATGTATTTCAAGTGACTGCTGACTTACATATGCATAGCATGCCTCTTCATTAGTCACCAGTAGCCCAGAAAGGCAGCCACCAGTATATGTGGCTAATGTATGCTTGTGACAAAAGTGAAAAAAATAATGACTAGTAAGGTATTCTAATTTGTTGCGCCTAGACAGTATACTGCCCCAAAAGAAGCTATACCAACCTTCTTTGTACACCTCTGAGGTCTGTCAGAAGAGTAAAAGAAACAATGACCACACTGTCTTCAGGACAAATATAAGCTACAATGACCTCCTGTGCACTCTTCTAAGGTTTGACTGTGTTGAAAATTAAAGAAATAATAGCCACATGATCCCCCCCCTGATCTGTCTAAGCAGACATGGATTTAGAATAGATGCAGTCGACAGCAGAGGTCATCATTATCATCATCCTAACAGGGTCATATCACAGTCCAGTTCAAGTTAAAGAACATAATCAGAAAATTAATAAATTTTTTCTCCTTATTTTCCCCAACCAGCAACAGCTTTTGTGGAGCCCCTGAACAGTCAAGGATGATTAAGGGAACCCCTGTATCAATTTATACAGTCTGGGGAGCAGGGTCCACCAGAATCCTAGAAGATCTAAGTGTCTGAATGTTCTGCAATATATTTTATGGCTTACTTTTGAAATATAATTACTTGTTAGATGCATTTTTTACTGATACCCAGAAGAATAATGTATGTGTCGTAGCATTATTGGCTGTGTACACAGATAAAAAACAGTGATATTTTTACACACACAAGCATAAGCCATACTGCGATATATTTTATGCCTTACTTTTGAAATATAATTACTTGTCAGATGTATTTTTTAATGATACCCAGAAGAATAATCTGTGTGTCCTGGCATTATTGGATGTGTACACAGATAAAAATCAGTGATATTTTTACACACACAAACATAAGCCATAGCAATACTAGCTTTGCACTTATTTAAGCAAATAGCAATACTTTGTGCAACACTGGTACTGCCAAACCAGATCAGTGACTGTTGTTTAGCAGTTGTCAAACAGCATCAGAGATAAGTCATTTTTATTTACGGCACTGAGGAGTAATGCACACCTATCACTTTCCCAGATTTTACAGACCTTCCCAGATTTTGCTCAGAATTTTGCTCTGTCCTTTGTAAAAACTTTTATTTGCTGATATATCATTCAGGATTACAGATAGTCAATAAATCCAGACATCAGTTTTATACATCCTATTGTCCAAAAATGTATGTTGATACAAAAGGTGTTACTCTATTAACTTTTTAAGGGAATCAGAGTACTATTTAAAGTTTGTTCTTGATTTTGAGCCTTTATTTTGCTATTTTTGGCATTGCGCCGAGTACTTCAGCACAGAAGTTGAGAGTTAATAGTATTTGGAATTCTACCAGTATTTATAAAACTCCCTGAAAGAGAAAAAACATTTTCGAAGATTAGAAGCATCAACTCTTCTTAAAATCTCAGGTATGCACTGAGACTGGTCACTCTGGACTGCTGATCTCTCTAGTGCTTACCTTGCTCATGTTCACTTATCAACTTCATCCTTACAGGGTCATATCACAGCCCTGTTCAGGTTAAACAGCATATTCGGTAAACTAATACATTTTTTTAATCTTCATTTTTCCCCAACCAGCAGCAGCGTTTGTGGGGAACACACAGTCAAGGATGATTAAAGGGCCCCCTGTAGACACAGGTATTGCAGGTACCTAAAGCCGATTATGTTGTTAGTTTTACTGGCAATAATGTCCACCAGCAGGTTTATCTACGCCAGGGGTACTATGTCAGTGGTAAAATATTTAATGGAATTGTGAAGCCTATTTCTTGATAAAACACTGTTACTATAACCACAGATAACTTTGAATTTGTAAAGCGGTACATATAAGAGTTATCAAACTGGATAATTAAATACACAAGACTGCTGTACTAGCTTTTGTTGGTTTGACAGACATTACAAAGTATCAGGATAAGAGAACTTGCTGTGGTTGGGGGCCCCCAGCGACTGCAGGGCTCACTGGTGCTTAAAGTCAGCTATGTCCATGGATGAAATGCACCGCAAACACCAAAAACAAAGAACAGAAGAAAATGGAGATGGTGACATAAGAAAGCATGAAATTGGAATCAAAGTATGATGCCATAATAATACCAAAAGAGGGACAATCTCAAATCACACACACACACACACACACAGAAAAAGTTGCAAAATATGTGGGTAGGCATCTAAGCCAACAATGAATAACGTAGAAACAAAAAGTAGCAAACTCAAGATCAACAGAAGGAAAAGAAGTGAAAAAAAAAAGCAGAGAGGAAGGTGACTGCCTGTTACAAGTGGTAGTTTGGCTATAACTAAGAAAAGAAAAGAAAACATTACAGATATTAGAAGTGTGCATACCAGTAGGGGAAATGTTATCAAAAATGGCAAAGAAGTTGAGAAGGCAAATTTCTAGCAATACTTGAATGTAACAGATGTCTCCTTTTTATGTTTTTCTTTGAGAAAGAGGGCATTAAAAATCAGTAAATGAAAAAATAAAATTCACCTTTAAAATGGGAAGAGACGAGGTGGAATAAGTGAGACTAGCTGAAAATGGCTGTATTTGGGATAGCTCTGTTGAATGAAAGCTGGACATAAAACCTATCAATATGACAAAAACAAATTAAGGATTGCTATACTGAATACAGATTCTCTGATGGGACAGAGTAAGGAAGTGGATGACACAACAGTAAGGAGGAAACTGGATATTTTGTGTATCTAGGATACAAGATGGAAGACCAGAGCAGAAAAATTTCTTGGCTTGGAATTTGGAAGGTACTAATCAGGGGGGATGATAGGCTAGAAAATGGTGTGGGACTTGTGGTAGGAGAGAGTCTTCTGAAGACACTGCCAGATGTCATCAGCATCAGTGACAGGCTGCTAGCAATCAGATTACACTGCAAAGATAAGGTAGCCTTCACGATCTCAGCTTATGCTCCAAAGCAAGACTGCAATGGGAAGGAAGGAGAACATTCAAATAGCAGTTACAAGATCTCCTTTATAAAGAAGGAAGAAATGAGCTGGCCTTGATAATGTGGGGCCTGAATGCTCATATTTGGACGGACAGACAGAACAGGATATGTAAATTGCCTGGGTCCACAAGGCTTGGGAAAAAGGGATAACGAAGGACAAATCATTCTAGACTTCTGTCTGGCAAACAGTTTAAGTGTGGCCAAAACATGTTTTATCAACAAGACAGTCACAAGATCATCTGCAAGAGTGGTTAACATGCATCTCAGGTAAACTTGCTCCTAGTAAGGAAAGGGCATGGATGCCAAAGCAGGGATTGCAAAGTCATCCGTAGTGAAACAATCATCCCCCTGAACCTTAAATAATTGGTGGCCACAATCAACTGCAAGCAGTAGTCGGACAGCTTTAAGATCAACAGAGTCAACACTAGGCTGAAGACCTGGAACATGACTGGAATGAAAGCACAGGAGTTCAAGGAAATACTGAGGGCTCAAGTACCCACAAGAAGAGTAGGTAATATGTGAGGCTGAAGAAGAATAGCAGGGTCTCAAAACAGCATAAGTGAATGAGAAGACACAGAAGTAATGCATAGTTAAGCAAGGTGTAGAAAGAAGATATACAAGAAAAGATGGTGCTGGAATGTAAAACTCCAGGAAGCTATCAAAAGGAATAAGTAGTGCAGAAAAAAGTGGGAAAAAGAAAAGATGGATCATTGGTTGGCAAATAAAGAAGCCGAGGCAGCAGTGGTAATGGAAAAGAGGTTCTCCAGTTCGATTCTCTGCTGGGGAGCCTTCTGTGCAGAGTCTGCATGACCTCCCTGCGTTCATGTGCGTTTTCTCCGGGTGCTCCGTTTTTTCCCCCCACATAAAAAGACATGTGTCTGGAGCGTTTCTCCCCAGGCCTCTGCTGAAAACTGGCTTCGTTCCAAGCCGGACTTTCCCAGTAAACAAATGCTAAATCAATAAAGAAAGAAAGAAAGAGAAAAAGGCATCAGAGAAACTCTACCAGCTTTTGTAAAGTGACTCAGCAGATGGCACAAAGAAGCTCTATCAGATTGCAAGTCAATTACAAAAAGATGCCATTAATAAAGGCTACTGGCAAAATTTGCTCCCCAGTGCAGAGGGCATCAGCAGAAGACGGGAAGAGTACTTCAAGAAGCTTCTGAATGAAGAAGCTGTACTGCTACACCCAAAGCCTACAGTGAAACAGGAAGAAAAACATACCCTTGTAGTAGTCCACAGTGCACTAAGAAAAATGAAGTCATAGGAAAATGTCTGACTTAGATGAAGTCACTGCAGATGTGATTAACATGATGGGTGCATTAGGGGAGACAGAGATAAGTGCATCCCAAATAAATGCAAAAAGCAGTCAGGGATAGGGACAGGAAAAAAAAGTACACCTACATGCAGAATGTTGAAGTGCATTCGTTAACAAAATCCTAGAAGGAAGGTGAAAGAAAAAAGTAAACTATAACTGCACAGGTCAGAGGAGACACAGTAAGATATTACTTTCTTCTGCACAGGGGCTGCTTGAGTCCTACCGATCAAAGATATCACACTTTAATTTCATAATTAATCTTGTTCAGAAAATACATGTTGATACAAAACCTCTTATTCCATTAACTTTTTAAGTGACTTATTTTTACATTTGTCCAGAATTCTTGACTAAAAATGTTGAGAGGTATGGTACTGCACAGGGGCTCCCCCACACAGAAGTGTTGCTACAGTGAGGCTAAGGAGGCAGCCACTCCAGATGCAAGGTGTTAGGGGGTATGATCAGTAGATGCCGATCAATCAGTAGTGCAGCACAATATTAACTGCTGTAGTGGCATTTCAGAATTTTGTTTTGTCTTTTGGCTTTTCCCGGTTAGGGGTCGCCACAGCGGAACTCCGGTCCGCTAATGACTGGCAGGAGATTTTCACGAACGCCAAGGTGCCAGCTCAACGTTCAACCTTCAACGAAGGCACGCCCATTTACGCATGTCTTTCGAATGCCCACCCAACCACGGGGAGGACATGCAGACTCCACACAGAAGGCACTCCCCGCACTCCAGCCAAGAATCGAATGGGAGAACCTCTTGCTGTGAGGCAACAACGCTACTGCTGCACCAGCGAGGAAATACAGTGGCATTTCAGAATAACGGTAAGGAAATTAATTCTGACACTGCTTGCTGCTGGGTGTCAATACAGAAACACTTGTTTCAGTGCTTCATGTGTGGTATAAGTTGTAACTAGCCAGTTGTTACAAATGTAGAAGCACTTGCTACAGTTCCCTCCTCAACTGAAGATTTGAGTGGCATCAGATTGTGAAGCAGCACAAACTGTGCTCAGCAGTTGCCAAGACCGGCCCTACTTACCACAGTACAATCATCATATACAAAGCAGGTGGTACAATACAATTAGTAGCTGTTACGCAACAGTTTCTTGAACAGCATGGTGACTTGTATACAACAGAGAAAAGGAATATGTGCTGTACTTCACTACATGTGCTGCGGCATGTAGGTTAGGGATGATACAGTAATAGCTACACTTTGCGACAGCTAAAAAGATTAAAAAGGGAAGTATAAAGGTTGCTGGAGTATGAAGATTTAGCAAAAAAATAATTAAATAACTGTATTTTGTTGGAAATTGGTACAAGATTCCGTAATGGGGAGTTGTTAAGGAGTTGAGTCTTACATTAAAAACAAATCATAACACTGAAAACTACTAACAGAAATGACCAAACATTGAGAGGCATGGGTCAATGCATCAAATCTGAACCATTTGAATGCGATTTTCAATCAAAAACACAGACTGAAAAGCACATTTAACTAAAAAACAAACAAAACATACTTCTTATGGAGATAAAATTCCCTGCATACCTCCACTACTATAATAAAACCGAAGATTAGTGCAACCTAGACAAAAGCTGCAATTTCCTCCAACAAGGAATGGAAGATTCAACAAGCATTTTGTTGAAGCGACCTAACTTACCAATTACTAACTTTTAAAATATTCAACTGTAGGAGATTTACGTATTGAAACCTTTGGTGTAACTAAGCAACTTCATCTCAAAAGGGGATTCTGCAGTCACTACACATTTTTGTTCATGCCTTCCCTCTGAAGTTATCTTTCGGCAGGGAAAATGTGGAAGGTATTTTGGACGTTCATGAGGTGAAGTTACAGACATGGAGCTTTAAAAAGCTGGTCTAACCCATGTTGAATTTTAATAAAAACAGGAAAAGTTCCCCAGGAAATGTATCCCAATTTACTGCTTACTCATAACTTTGACAGCAATGTTTTTTGTTACAAAAAAAAGAGAAAAAAAACTCATAAAAGTTATCTAGAGGTCTACCTCACCAAATCACTTCTGCTTTAAAATGAAAATTTGCAGTTGCGATGTAAAATAACTTTCTCTAAATCTGCACAGTAACAACATGCATCAGATATGCAAGTCAGCACAGAAATCACATACACATATATGTTCTGCTCTGCTAATAACTGCAAAACTGTTAGCATCTTAATGAACAATCAAATCTTTGCTCCTCACAGAACAAACTACGTAAACTAGTATGCTGTCAAAAAGTATTAGCAGGTGTAAAATGATTTTATATGTCTGTAATGTGGCAGACAGAAATGTGGCCATGTTCTGCACTACAAACTGAGACAGACATAATCCTCAAAATAAACGCAAATAAGAACAAACTGTGCATTTCTAATGTCTACTGTGAACAAAATACTGCAAGAAAATGCAATAAAAAACAACATTCTTCCAACAATTCCAATCTCATTCAAACACTGAAGGATCTCAATCCTGGGTTCTTCTAAGATTTAAAAGGGGTTGGGAGGGTGGCCTAATGGTTAAGGTGTTTGCCTTACAAACACAAGGTGCAGGGTTTAAGTCTCACAAGGGTTAACTGGCTAAACTTATCAATGGCTCGCAAGGGCAGTTAGCCTAGTACTAACCTATGAACCTGTAAAAGGGGATGGCCTTGAGTCAAGTAACAATTGGAGTATGTTGTGTAATAATATGCTTAACAATAAAAAGTAAAATAAAAAAGTAATCAACAGAAAGCATATATTCAAATTATCAGCTAAAGATTTGTTAGCAAATGAGCAGTGTCACAATTACTGATGCTCAGTTTGCCAGTTTTATGCAAATTAGTAAATATGTCCCATGAACCACATTTATTTCAATGAATATCAACTGTAGAGTGAACCTATAATAAAGAGAGGAGTGGAGTTATCATGTGAGATGAAATGTTAAATGCCATTTAAGAATCAGACTTTAAGCACTATACTCCTTGATATACACTTGAAATCTAAATAGGAGTCAGTGGTATAACACATGGCTGCAAATACCTGGAAAAGTGAATAAGGTCTGCGCCTCCACTACTTTTAGGGCTATTTCTGACTCAGCAATGCAGTCTTTTACACTGAACCATGATTAGCGCATCATTCTTTTATGTACAGTGTTTGATTTGTGTAAAAATGCAAAGGGTCTTAATGTACTGTATATTCTAGTAAACAGTGCATCAACTGTTGCCAATTTACCCTTTAGACTTAGGAGTAAGCAATTCCAAAAAAAGAGGTATGTAGCCATATCTTCGCTTATCTTTGAAATGTTTACTATAATTTCCTCCATATACATTCCCCCTGGAAATAATATGTCAACCCTAGAACACATCCTTTCCTGGTTTTCCCCACAATGTACCTTATGAAACCCTCATTCTTGGTGACGTCAATACTGACTGGGCTAAACTAACAAATGAATCTCCACAACTCAGTATGAACCTACATGGTTTCCACCAAATGGTCACCTCCCCCACCTGTATTCACAAATCCTCTTCCTCCAATCCAACTATCGACTGGATCCTCACTAACCCACCTAACCTTTATCACAGCCCTTGCACCTTGCCTGACACCTTAAGTGATCATCTTCCCACCTTCATCCAGAGACACTCTGCCCACCTAACAAAATCTCACTCTTATAGAGATTGCCAAAAACTCTCTAACTTTAACATTAACTTATTTAACTCCATACTTCCCAGCATTGACTGGTCATTCCTCTGGCATCTCCTCCTCAATGAAGCTGTGCAAAAGTTTTACATTTTCCTAGATACTCTCAAATCCCTCGCCCCCTCCAGGAGAATTAGAATCAAATGTAATTATGCCCCCTGGCTTTCTAAGGAAACCCGCATTCTTCTGCACAGAAGAGATAGTGCTTGGAAAGCCTGGGCTAAAACCAAAGCACCAGCCCTGTTCCAGGACTACAAAGAACCCAGGAACCTTGTCAAAAAACAAATCAACAATGATAAAAAATCCTACTACCCCCCCCCCCCCCCACACACACACAATTAACTACAAATCAAACCCACGTAAATTCTGGACCACCATCAACAAAATTCTCCAGCCTGGTTCCCCTTCTATCCCAGCTTCAAATTGCACACTCTGCATTATACAAACCTTCCCCTTTCCCAAATAACACCCCTCTAGATACTGCTACCCTTCTCAATAATCACAAAATTCTAACTGTCCATAAACTTATGCAAATTAACCATAACACAAATTCCCTTCTACCCCATCCAACCCACTTAATAAAAACCTCTTCAGCTTTCAACCTGTTCCCACTGCCTATGTCAAGTCACTCTTACTTAAACTCGAATCCTGCTCACCTTCCTGCGATAATCTCCCACCTAACTTCCTCAAACTAGCTGCCAAATCCATAGCCTATCCTGTATCCTTGCTTATCAATAGATCCATTCAAGAAGCTACTATCCCTAACATCTGGAAAGCCTTCTGCATAAAGGAGGGAATTCTACTGACCCATCCAACTACAGACCCATAGCCACCCTTTCCCCCTATATCTTCATACTCAGCTGCTAAACTTTCTACTACAGGAAAACCTTCTCACGCCCACTCAATATGGCTTCCAGCCAAACCACAGCACAGTACAGCCCTCTTATATTTTACTCTTACAGTAGCTGAGGCCAGAGATAACAACCAACTTGTATCCTGTCTTTTCCTTAACCTCTCCAAAGCCTTTGACACTGTCTCTCATCCTATCCTTTTATCTAAACTTGCTAACCTCAATCTCTCTCCTTCCTGCCTGGCCTGGTTCACCAGTTACCTCTCCAATAAGTTACAATCTGTCAAATGACTCTTCTCCTGCTCCCCCTCCCTTTCTGTCACATCTGGTGTACTCCAAGATTCCATCCTGGGTCCCCTCCTGTTTAACATTTTCACAAATGAGTTACACACAACTTGTAATCAATCCTCCTGAATTAAATATCCTGAAGATCCACACTCCTCTATATCTCCAATAACATCTTAGAACTTCATGCTCATACCCAAGACACCTTTTATCCATTGAAAAATGGCTGTCCGATAATCAACTCATCTTAACCCCCCCCCAAAAAAAAAAAAAAAACTCCTGCTTTTTCTCCCTCACTCTCTCTCAACACAAATCAACCTTTGTCATTACTTTCTCTAATAATACAATCATTCAACCTGAACACCACAGTAAGCTCCTAGATACCATCATTGATGAGGAACTAAAATTTAACTTGTATATCATTCAAAGCATAAAAAATACATCAAAAACTTGGACTGCTGCATCGAAATAGAAAATTTCTAACTTCTAAAGCTAGACTTTCCCTAGCTCATGCTTTCCTTCTCCCCTCCCTTCTCTATGTTGCCCCAGTCCTAACTAACATACAATCTACCACCCTGTTCAAACTACAACAGACTAGATTTTCACTAACTCTTACAATTCCCACCACTGCCTTGCCCTCAACTCTCTCCAATGGCTGGAGTTCCCCCAACAACTCCTTCTATCCCAGCTTCAAATTGTGCACTCTACATTATACAAACCTTCCTCCTGCCCTTCCCTCTTCTCCCTAGTATCCTCTTACACCCCAAATCGTGCTCTCCACACCTCTAGCCAACAACTCCTTGACATTTACCAACCACACAAAAATGTTGGTAAGCTACTTTACAAATACACTACAGCCCAAGCTTGGAACAAACTCCCTGCACATATTAGATCCATTTCCCATCCTAAACACTTCAAAAAGGAACTTAAACTTCACCTACTAAACAACAGGTCTTGCCCCTGTAATGACCCCACCTATCGTACTACACTAATGAATTCTACATAAACTTATTGTTTCACTCCAACCTCACAGACTATTTACTATATCACCTCTTAGTTTCCACCTTTTACTCACACAGTCTTACTATAAAATCCACCCTTACTACTTTACCACATGTACATATGTAAATATTACTTCCTTCATGTCTAACTATCTCTCTGTATTACTTAATCCACTATATCAATGGCTCTCTCTATGAAAGGTCAATTGTTTCTTATTTTTTCACTGTAAAATAAATCATGAGTATTATATGTTATAGTAGCATTATCATTATGTATTGGATTTCTCTTTAACTATAGCTTATGTATTGTAAATTTCTTTATATTCGACTATGAATTTTATGTACTTTAAATTGTCTGTACTGAGCTTTTCCCCTCAGGTCTCCACTAAAAATGGGCCTCTGGCCCAGTTGGAAAAACCCGGTTAACAAATGTCAAATAAAATAAAAAATAAAATTTACTACTTCCATGTCAGAGAAACTACTACTTAGTAGAATGCCATTGTGAGCAGAGGTGTTCACTAAAATTCAAGGACTGTAAATGCAATCTTAACTGCAAACAAATTTCTGTGACCATAGTATTCAGCAATAATCCCGCATCCTCCTCCAATGCACAGGAATCTAACATTCAGTCAATCTACACAGGGATAGGGGTACACTCCATCTTGAAAAAATGCTTTAAAAATATAAACATTTCAGAAATTGGTGATTGTTCTGTCAATCACACTTTCACTTTTTTGCCAGTATCAGGTCTAACATGCATCTCTGATTAAGCCCTGGGATGGATATTAAGGACCTTTCAGAGGATCCACTGAAGGTTAAATGGAGATAAGACTGGGTGCTGTGAGCAATGGCTTTACAGCCTGATCTGAATAAAAAGGCATTAAGTGCTTTGAAATGCGTTAAAACGTAACCAAGATTTTTTCTGTTAAGGCTAAACAGCTACAAATAAAAATGCAAATTACGAAATCGGATCTTCAAACTCCCAACGATTTTGTCAGCGTGTTGTTGAATTAGGTGCACTAGGAATACTAGCATTACACTGAAAAGGGGGGAAGGCAAGGGGAACACCGAACACCTTTCATCGTTTTAATCTCCAGCCTAAAAGGGCAGAAAACAAAAGTTATGTACTCACCATAAGGATGCATCTATGTTGTCTGTTTTTGTCCTTCCTCAACTGATGAGTCTTAGATCTGACTTTGGCTCCATACCTCAAGCTCCTTACCTTACCCTTAATCCTCCTCTTTAGCTTGAATTCCCTCAGATCAAATTTGCCCCCTATTCAGCCTATAATACTGCTCACAGCACCAAAATGAGTAATAATATAGTATAATTACCAGTAAAATTCCAGTTAGACTGCAACAAAGGAAGGAAAGAGGAAAGGATACTATATTGGAACTCATCAAAAGTTAAGTAACATGACACACTTCAGGTGGAACTAGGAGACCAGAAAATAAAAAAAAAAACTTCCAAAATAGGAAGGGGGTTGGAGGGTGGGAGGTTGAGGAAGGATGAAAAGAAACACAGATGCATCATTATGGTGAGTACATACTTTTTGTATCTGATGTCTTTTTTGTTTGTCCCTCAACTGATGGGGCAGACAAAGTCCTTACCTAAAGAAATCCCAGGGTAGTCCTCAAGGAAGGATATTCTGGAGTACAGTGAAGACAAACACTGTCCCATTTATAGACAAGATGTCCAATTTGTAATGAGCAATGAAATTATGAGTATTAGACAAAGTGGCAGCTGCACAAATGTCATCGACAGAAGCTCTGAACCAGAAAACTGAGGATGTGGCCAAAGATCTGGTGAAATGAGCATTAGGAGGTCTAGGGAGCGTTGACTGTTTTTTCTTATAGAAAAAAGAAATGCAATTAGTGAGTCATCTGGACAAAGTCACCTTTGAAACTGATTTTCCCAGTCTGGCTTTGGAAAAAAAAAAACAAATAGCTGGTCTGGCTTTATGAAACCTTTTGTTCTATGGAGATAGAATCTAAACTGTCTATGAACATCCAAAAGGTGCAGCAAGCATCCTCCTTTGTTGGAAAAAAAAATTTGGAAAGAAAACAGGAAGGTTGATGAACCGATTTACAGCTATTTCTGAAGCCACCTTAGGTATTAAGGAAAGATTAGTAGGATAGACAATGTCCTTGTTTAAGATCAGATATGGTGGCTAAGAAGATAGTTCCTGAAGCTCTGTGTTTCCTGCAAATCATGGTAATACGTAATGGTATAGACAATGAGTATCGTCTTATTGACCACTGCATTGCAAGCATCCACTGCAGTACCCTCGTATAGTACATTGCTAGAGGTACTAGAGTTATGGATGCTGCCACAGATTCAAGAAGTTGCAATACCAACCTTGGTGGCAGGGAAGGAAGAGATAGGCTGTGGGATGCTTGACTTTGTAAAGTGTTTATTTTTGTCTGTAGCAAGTTTGTGATTTGTGTCACAGTATCCAGGCGAGCATCAATAAACTCCAGTACTTGAATGGAGGACAGCTAAGACTTGGTACAGTTCACTGTGATGTCCAGTTGAAGACATTGTTAGAGCAAGTAGTACCTGGCTTGAACAAGTAGAGATTTGGTGGGGGCAGAGAGGAGCCAGTTGTTCAAATATGGAAACATCGGGAATCCCAGCACTTTTAATTGAGCTGTGACCAGCCATGCACTTGAACACCCTGGAGGCTGTGGTGATGCCAAAAGGCAGGGTCCTGTACTGGTAATGACTGGTTCTCAGCTGGAAGTGTACATATCTACTGGATCATCTGTCTATTTTGATGTGATAGTACGCAACTTGGAGCTCTACTGAGCACATCCAATCATCCTTGCACAACAGTGGTAGAAGAGACTGAATCATGACCATTCGTAACTTCGAGCATCTGACATACTGGTTCGATTGCAGAGATCCAAGACAGGTCACAAGTCCCCATTTTTCTCTGGCACCAAAAAGAACCTTGAGTAAGTTTTGAATCCTTTCTGGACTGACGGGATCATTTTGCTGATTCTTTGAGCCTGCAGTTTTTCTATTTTTGTAGCTGCTGCCTTCCTATGACTGGGTGGAACATCAAGAATTTCTCAACAACTGGCTCCTCTCTGCTCCCACCAAGTTTCTACTTGTTCAAGCCAGACAGACTGGGGGGGGGGGGGTTTGAAGGGAAAAGGGTATGTAATAACCTCTGGATATGATCCTCTGCACAGAAGTAACTTTAGTGACGGCTGCCCAGATTTCCAGGTACAGGGATAAGCATCTCCCAAATGACTCCAGAGTGCAGCATTTGAGCAACGTTTCAGGAGCGCTGGAAGAACTTCTCAGAGAAAGGATGGAACACTGAAGCCCTGGTTTTGCGGGTCTCTTCTGCTACAAGGGCAACATCTACCACTGGAGTTCCACCACCTCCCCTCTGCTATGAGAAGACCTGTCCCCATAGGAGTTCTGGGAAGAGCCTTCTGACTTATGCAACCACATCTTCTTACTACCTCTCTGGTTTTCAGAAAAGGTCATTGGAGGGGTAGAAAAATGCATCTCTATGGAAGATAATATTTTCCTATCTTTCTCACTCCTGGATAGGGTTTCTATCAACGTGGGGCTGAATAAGGTGGATCCATCAAAAGAAGCACTGATGAATGATGACTTCAAATGCTAAGCAAAATCACACAGGTGCATGCACTTGTGCTGCCCCATGGAAATTCCGGAATTCACTGTTCTTGAAGCTTCCTCTGAGGCATGGGAAATCCACCTCATAAGAGACAAGGACTGTAGGGTGGCCATTTGGGAAGAAATGGTCTTCTTGTCCTTTGCAGACATGGACCCCAAGAGGGCACTGGAAAACTCCTTGATCAAGTCCATCTGAAATCTTGTACCGTGTGCCAAATAGTTCAGCGACCTGAGACTGACTGTCACTGATGCATAACCACTCTTCCCAAATGTGACCAACACCCTCGACTGTCTATTTGGGGGGATGAACAGAAGAACTCTTTTCAGCAAGTTTTTTTCTTGGTGGCCACTGCTACTACCAACACATCTATTTGGGAAACCTTGCTCCAATGGACTCGATCCTTGGCCACAACCAGGTGCTTAACAGGCCTCTTGGAGATTGACTCTGTGACATCCACATCCTTCTAAGCCTGGTGGAAGATAAGGTCCACCATTTCGTCTGCCTGGGTACTACCCAGGACATAATTGAGCTGGTTCCAAAAGCCTCGAGAATCACTGACTCCTCTTTGGAGGGCAGAGGGGAGATTGGAAGATCAAACACCTGTCTCCAAAGTTAGAGTATTTTATCGTAGGAAACATCCTCAAGGGGTAATTTGGAAGACCGTTCCCTTCACTGAAGTCGGTGTTTTCCATCAGGAATTCTTGTGGGAAGTCTAAGTGCCTCCTTTTGTATGTACGTTTCTGAGGAGGCTTCCCAGTGGGGTGCACCAGGGTGGACTTGGAAATGTGAGCAGTGTTCTGGGTGAGTGCTGTCTCTAGACTAGAACAGAAGACTGGCTGCCCAGACGGGACAAGATGAAGGGATTCAGTGATCATGGAGAACTTAGAAATGTGAGGAGAGTTCTGGGTGAGTGCTGTCTCTAGGCTAGAACAGGAGACTGGCTGCTCAGATGGGACAAGATGAAGGTATTCAGTGACCAAAGCAGACAGTTGTGGACGGGGTGAACCCGAGGGTGCCAAGTATGCCATGTCCACAGTGGTGGAAAATGCTTTCTCAACTACCTTGAAGGTAGACGCCATGGGAGAAGCAACTGACACCCTGGACGGCTCAGAGCATCACCACGATCTTACCTCAAAGCAGAGGTTGAAGCCAAGCTGTCCAATGCCAACAGAGTCAAATCCTCTAGGATAGCTGGAATAGTTGCTGAAAATTGGTCTAATTGCCCCTTTTACACTTCAACAGATAATCGTTCTAGGTCAGAAGTCAAAACAACACAATATATTTGCAAAGATGCTGACCAGAGATGTACTCCGAGTCGATGAAGGCCAGGCTTTCGGATCCAACACAGACAAACCCAGAGCTCTTGGGTCCAAAGGCTCCAAAACCACAAGTCAGATCAGGGTAAGAGTCAACAGTTGGGTTTGGGCTGATGAGAGATGGAGACAAACTCCCAACTGAATCAAGGTCCAGAGAAACTTCCTCATCATATTCTCCATATCTGATTCAGTTAGGCTCCTAGATGACCTGAGAGATGAAGAGGTTAAGGGTATCCCAGAGCCATTTGATGGGTCTCCTGTAAGAAAGGAGAATGGATCCTACAGGGTACCAGCACTGGAGTGAAACTACAGGAGCAATGGACCAGTGATTTGGATTTGCCCACCGTCAGATCCAAGAGTTTGGAGACCTTTTCAGGTGGAGCAGAATCCAAAATGGAGGAAGATGATGATCACATGATTGTTTCCTAGACTCCTTGCATTAGCTAATAAATCCCCCTTAGTTTTCTCTGAAGTTTTTTGTATATACCAGGAGAGAATAACAACAAGGGTAACTGAGATATAAAAGGGGAAACAGCAAGGTAAGAGTCCTGTAGGGCAGCAGAGAAAGGAAAGATTTTTTAAATACATATAAATAAAAATATTATACAGAAAAACAGGGGAGATAAGAAAAAAAAGCAGAATAGCTTAAGAAGCTATTAAATATCACAAAAAGCACTTATCTTAAACCAGTAATGCCCGAGCTATGGCAGACCATGTCCATACGCTGAAGTGTCAAATGAGATCTGAGGGAATTCAAGTTAAAAATAATTATGAGTAAGAGGACGAGCTCAAGCTATGGAGCCAAAGTCTTTAGAAGTGGCCAAAGTTGGATTTGAGATCCATTGGTTGAGGGAAGGATGAAAAATACATTAGATCACTGTTTTTTCATGTTGTTGTCATGGGGGACATGCAAAGGGCTTTTACAACAGATGCAAATGCATCAGGAATACCAACAATTCTGATATACCTCTTTCAATGTAATTTTGCTCTGGGGATCTGATTTTTATTTTCCAAAACTAACAATGGAAGACAAAGTTGATGACTGCTTGAAATGCACATTGCGAAACAAGAAGTTATGTACTTACCATAACTTAGCATTTGTGTTGTCCATTTTCATTCTTCCTCACGAATGAGTGTAGGATCCGATCCTCTGATCCAACTAGGCTGCCTCCACATGACTTGGATCTGAATCTCGAGCTCCTCCATCTACCCATAATGCCTTATTCCATCCCCAACTCCTCAGATTAAATTTCCTGCCTTCCACCTACAGTGTACAGAGATAAAACAGACACAAGGAAATACGGAGGCTCAAACCAGGAACATGAAGGTTTCCGTATCATCCAAAGATCCTTCCATGAGTGACAAGGCCAGGGGATGGCTGGGAAGGAACGTGAGGAACAATGAAAATAGACAACACAGATGTCAAGTTACAGTAAGTACCTAAATTCTTAATCTGATGTTGTCCTTTTCATTCTTCCTCATGAACGGGTCAGAGTCCCCAGCTGCGTAACTCTTGGGAGGCCCTCAAGGAAGGACATGCCAGAGCACCATCGAACCAAAGGATGCTCTGCTTCTAGACACAATGTCTAATTTCTAATGTGCAAGAAAGATAAGAGTCTTTGATCAAGTGGCTGCAGAACAGATGTCATCAGTGGAAGTTCTTGAGGAAAAAGCAGATGAGGTAGCCATAGATTTAGTGGAGTGAGCTCTAGGAGGATGAGGCAAATCCAAACCTTTTTGAGAATAAATCAGTGGAATACCATCAGTAATGCATTTAGCCAGAGTAATTTTGGAAACTGCTTGACTAGATTGATTAGGGGAAAACATAAAAACAGATTATCATACTTCCTAGACTGCCTTGCTCTGTGAAGATAAAAATGTAGTTGTCTATGAACATCATATATTCCTTCTTATTAGTAAAATTTGGAAAGATAACTGGCAATTGTATAGTTAATATTAGCCTCTATGGCCACTTTAAGTAGAAAGAACGGGTTGATTCATATAGGCACCCTATCTTTGTGGAAAATAAGTACGGGAGCTTAGCCGATAAGGCGTGGAGCTCAGAAATTCTTTTTGCTGAAGTAATAGGTATCAAAAATATTGTTTTCCAAGAAAGAAATTTCATATCACATTTGTCCACAGGTTCAAAGGGGTTTTGAGTCAACCCATGGAGGACCACCGTGACATTCCAAGGAAGAGAGTGATCCTTTACTGGAGATCTAAAGAGAAAAATTCCTTTCGAAAAAGCTTTACAGAGGTAGGAGCTGAGAAAGGTTCAATATTCTCTTTGGAAGCCCATATAGAGAATCTTTTCCATTTGTTTCTGTAGACTTTTTTGGTGGAGGTTTTCTGGGATGCCAAGATAATGTAACAAACTGGGGAAGTGAGCCTGGACCATCTTACTATTACTGGAAGTGGAGAAACCATGCGGCCAGCTTGAGTGCGTGAAGACTGGGATGTTGAATTTTTGATGGGTGAGATATGAGATCCTGAGTGGGCTCCAGTATCCATGGAACATATTTCAAGTGAGACCAGAAGAAAGGAAACCATACCTGTCGAGGCCAGAAGGGGGCAATGAGGATGACTGAGTTCCACAGCCTACTCACTTTCTGTAGAAACTTTGGGGTCAGTGGAAGAGGGATGTAGGCATAGAGGAGACTCAGGGGCCAATCATGAATCAGAGCATCCCTTGGTGACCACCCCGGGGGGGAGATCACAGTGAAATACTTGCTGCACTTGTTGTTGAGGGGAGATGCAAATAGGTTACAGCAATGCTGGCCCAGTGGCTAAAAATCATGTTCCCTACTGTTTGATTGAGGGGGCACTCATGAGGAATCCGAATGGACCTGCTGAGTATGTCTGCCAGCCCGTTGTTTTTTCCCAGTATGTGCATTGCAATTAGAAAGCGGTTTGAAAAGATTGCCCATTCCCAGAGCCTTATGGCCTCTCTGCAGAATGTGTAGGAATGGGTTCCTCCTTGTTTGTTGATGTACCACACTACTGACATGTTGCCTGTGTGTATTGCAATAGTCCTTAGGGGGAGAAAGTCCTGAAAGGCTTGTAACACTAGAAGGAATGCTCTCATCTCTAGGACACTGATCTGCAACCTGGTCTCTGAGGGGACTATGTGCCTTGGACCATCTTTCTTTTGAAATGTCCCACAGCACCCCAGTTGGGAAGCATCCATGGTCACTGATGCTACTGGGGAAGGGAGAGAAAATGGTGCCCCCAAAAACAGGTCATCTGACTGAATCCCCCAGCGTATGACGTTTGCAAATTGGCACGAGTTTTATGGGAACAGAGAAGGGCTGGTAAAGAACAGACCACTGTACCGCCAAAGTCCATTGGGGGATTTGCATGAAGAATTTTGCTAGAGGAACTAGGATAAAGGTAGCTGATACTGACCCAAGAGCTTTCAGCACTAGTTTCGCTGGAGGGGACAGATGGAACAATGTCCCACACCTGATTTCTCAAGGATGTGATGCGATGGAGAGGTAATGAAGTCACTTAGGTTCATAGGTAGGTACTAGGCTATCGGCCCTAGGGCCCATACAAGCCTAGCCAAAAAATGTACCCTGTCTTTTGCCACCCAAGAAAATTATTTTCCTGTGCCCCTGTCGAGCAGAGCCACAGAAGTGATCCCCGGGGTGAATTTTCTAATTCCCATCCAATCAAGATTTTTCTTGAAGAGTGCTAATGAGGAGCTCTGTCTGACATAGATAGGTAGCCTGTTCCAGAGTATGGGAAGTCTCTGGGACAGGAATCGATCCCTCCAGCATGTTCTGTTTATTGTGGTGACAAGGTTTAGGTCCCTAGAGCGTGTAGCTCGGAGGGATTGGGATTTCTTTAAGTGGAGCATGTCCAACAGCTCTGGGTTTGACATAGCTTTGTATGTTAGGCAGAGATCGCCCCTGAGTAGGCGATATGCGATGGAGTAAAGCTGTAGTTTTTTGAGGCGGTCTGCATAGGGCATCTGTTTGAGAACAGTAATCCTCTTTGTGAGGTATTTCTGTGGTCTTTCCAGTAGTTGTAGATGTCTTTAAGGTACATACCAAAAGGGGCGTTGTTCTCTATAATGGGTCTAATGAGTGATGAGTAGAGGGGAACAATGACCTCTTTTTTTCTGGATGAGAATCCTTTTGTGATGAGATGAGCCACGTTGAAGGATTTCCTGACCACTGTGGCGATGTGATTATCAAAGGAGAGACTACTGTCCACCTGTGTCCCAAGGTCTCATCACATTTTTGGCATTAAGTAGACTACAAGCTATGTGGTAGTTCATGGGTACAGAGTTTTTACCAAAGAGGATGACAATACACTTTCTTGGCACTGAGCTTCAGGCCATGGCTTTGACACCAGGTATCTGTCTCAGTGAGGCCCTTTTGTAGTTTGTCCACATCGTTAGGAGTTTCGATTATGGCTCCTAGTTTGCAGTCATCTGCAAACTTTGTTAGCCAAAGACCTTCTGTGTTGGCCTGCACTTCAGAGAAGTAGATACCAAACAGGAGAGGACCCAGGACTGAACCCTGTGGTACTCCAACTTGTCACTGGTCTGATGTTGTATTTGGAATCCGCTACTTTCACAGTGTGGGTTCTGTCCGTGAGCCAGTTGGCAACCCATCTTGTGACACAGGGATTTATACCTAGTTTAGTGAGCTTATCTATAATTCCAGAGGGGGATGGTGTCGAAAGCCTTGGCGAGATCTAGATAAGCTGTGTGAACCATTTTACCCTCATCTATGGCTTTGGTGAATGCTTCAAAGAAGTCAATCAGGTTTAGGAGACATGATCTGCCTTTTACAAATCCAAACTGGGTAGGGTCCAGAGTTTGGAGATTACCAATGTCTTTGTTTATGAGTTTCACGATGATATGTTCCATGGCCTTGCAGACCAGGCTCGTCAGGCTAATGGGGTGGTAGTTCCCGGGGTCTGTCGTGGCTCCCCCTTTGTGGAGTGGGATAACCGTCGCAGTGCACCATTCAGTGGGTACAAAGCCTGAGGTGAGGCTATGATTGAACATGGTACTTGGGTAGGGTGCCAGTTTATTCTGTAGTTCGTGTAGAACACAGCCTGGGATATTGTCAGGACCCAAGGATGCTGTGTTCTTGGCTTTGGAGAGTGTGTTTTTTACCTGTGCAGCCGTGATTATGGGAACTTTGCATTCTTCCGGTATAAAGATGGGCCCTCTAGGGGGTGAGAGGGGGGTTAAAGTTAGCACTGAACCTATCTGCTAAGATGTTGGCAATATCAGTTGTTCTGTATATTTAGTGCCATTGTGCTGTAACTCAGAGCAGATCTGAGTGTTCCCATTTAGATTCTTGACATAGCTACAGAATGCTTTGTGGTTGTCTTTAGAGTCAGTGGCAATTTTGTTTTCGTAACTAGATTTGGAGGATTTTATGAGGGATCTCAGCTTCTTACTGAGGTTGACCAGGGAGTTCCTCCAGTCATGGGATTTTACTCTTTTTTGCAACAGTTTCTTTCTTCTGTTGTAGAGTTTGTTTATGGCAGAGGACCACCAGATTGGCTTCCTTTTTTTGGAGGGTAACATCTTGGTTCTATTAGGGATAGCACGATCCATGCACTTGTGTAAGTGCTTATAAAGTGCATTTGTGTAGGATTCGGCAGTCATACCTCTATTGTCCGTCTGCATGGGTGTCATGAAGTTTGCCACTTCTGTCTTAAGAAGTGTGAAGTTGGCTTTGGAGAAGTATTTTACGATGGTTTCCCTAATTGGGGGTGGGATGTGGATGTCTAGGCTGATTAGCTTGTGCTCGGATCTGACCAACGAGGAATTGACCTCTGGTGTGGAACACCTGTTTCCCATGTTGGTAATGACTAGGTCTAGGATATTGCTGCCCCTGGTGGGGGTGTGAATAAGTTGATCCAAGGCGTTGGAATTTATGAATGCTAGAAAACGTTGAGCAAAAGAGTTGGTACATGAGTAGTTTTCCCAGTTAATGGTGGGGTAGTTGAAATCGCCCATTATTAGGGTGTTGGGTTGTACTCTAATACTTTCCAGTGTATCAAGAAATGAGGAGTGTGAATCCTGGGGCATGGTGGGGGGTCTGTAGCAAGCTACAATTTGGACTGCGGTCTTTCCCAGAGTTAGTTGCACTTGGATAATCTCGGATGCATTATGCTGAGCAACTAGCCTGGAGGAGTGGATATCCTTAATGAATATGGACACACCTCCACCTTTAGTGCTTCGTTCTGGGTTAGGTGGCCGAAAGGTGTGGTATGAATTGTAGCCTGGTAATGCAGGGGTGCTCTCTGGATCTTTGAACCAGGTCTCTGTCACTGCACAGATGTCAGTGTTCTCCATTTTAAGGAGTGCCTCAAGTGAGTGCATTTTGAGGTTTAGACTTCTAGCACTGAGTAGCATTACCCTCAGATTTTGCTTATTTGTACTTGTTACAGTGGTGAATTTGCCATTTGAACCTTGCCTAAAAAAGGCACTATAGGGGTGGCAAGAGCCTTAGCCAGTATCTGTAATCCTAAGGGCAACAGGTGCAGGCCATCTGTGGCAAAGCATCATGGTCTGTCGATCATGTCGTCCCAGGCAGACAAATACTGGATCCCCTTAGAACGACACCAGAAGCTTAGCCAATTGTTGAAGTCATTCATTTTGTCCTTGTACTGTGGTATCATTCTGGGTGATGGCAGGATGCTACTCAGGGTTAGGGTCATACCTGCCTGGGATACAAGATCGGAGAGCTCCTCCATGTCTTTTCATGTAGTCCAGGGAGGTACATCTCAGGTCATTCACACTAACATGGACAATGACAGTGTCATATTTGTACTCATTGTGGAGTGACCTGAGTGCATGCATTATGTGGCGGATCCTGGCACCTGACAGGCAGCTGACAGTAACTTTCTCCTTGTTTAGTCTAGTGAGCGGAACATCAGTGTGCCTGACTATAGAGTCACCTATGACTAGAGTGTTGGGTAAGTTGTTATGCCTTATGGGCTGTGGTTGAGTGGCACACTGAGTTTGTGGGCTGTGTGTCATTTGGGTTGTGTGTGGGGGGGGGGGGGGGGGAGTTTGCTTGCATTTATGCTTTGGATGTCCCTGATGGTTGGGCAGGTTTTTATTGAAAGCCTCCGCGAACGTAGGTGTGTGTTTTGTGTTTCTGTGTGTGTGTTTTGGTGGTGTAGGTTTTGAGGAACTATGTGATGAGTGTGGCATGGTGCAAGTGTTTACCTTCTCCTCTTGACAGTCTAGTCCAGTCTTGGGTGAAGAGAGCTTTGCTTCCAGTTTGGCTATATAAGTGCATCTCTCACAGGTTGTAGTGTTGGGTGGTAGGAGGAGAGGGTTGTCTGTGTACATGAGGCCATTGCTGCTTTGCCCCAAGATGCCCAGATTCATCAGGTAGACAGGTGAAATCACTGGGAGCTGAGCCTTAGACATGCCTGGATAAGTGTTTATTTATTAAGTAATAAAAACTGCTTTCCACTAGACAAGCGAGGAAAGTTGAGTGCTATAGTAATTTGCAGCTTATGTAGTGCTTACAATGAGTTCTGAACAAGTGCTGAGTTCAAAGAAACAGATTTGAGTGCTGAAACTACAAAACTGGCTAGTTATAAGAAACAAAACTAAGCTAGAAGGCTTCCCTCCAACCCAGAAGGGCTTGGGATAGTATCCAGTTGAGTTCCTATACATTCCAGAGTCTGTACAGGAGTCACCCTTGATTTAGTTACATTTATCATAATGTCCAGGGAGTTGGAGATCTGAAGCAAGTAATCCCTGGCTTGTAGGAGTTGAAGCCTGGTTGGTGTAGTGAGGAGCCAATCATCGAAATAGACAAACACCTGGAATGCTTTGAATCTCAGAAGATCTGCCATGACTGCCATGCATTTGATGAAAACCTGGGGGCTGTGGTGAGTCCAAAGGGCAGTGCACTGAACTGGTAGTGATTGGCTCCCAGCCGAAAGTGCAAGGGTCTCCTGGAATGTCTGTCTATTTTGAAATGATAGTACACATCCTGGAGATCTACACAGCACATCCACTCGCCCTGGCACAGCAGAGAGAGGATGTACTGAACTGCAATCATTCGGAACTTTGACTTCTTTGCATACTGAGTCAAATTGCTCAGATCCAGAATTGGTCTCAGGTCTCCTGTCTTCTTTGGCACTAAATAGTAGTAGGAATAAGTTCCAAATCCTATCTGTTCAGGTCGGACCTCCTGGATTACTCTTTTTTTTTTTTTTTTTTGTAGCAGCTTTTGAATTTCTTTGAGCTGCATATTCCCTCTTACTGGGTGGAATGTCAGGGAATTCCTTCCTTTGGGCAGGAAGTGGAATGGAAAAGGGTATATAGGATATGACCTTTAGCACCCATACATTTTTTGTGATATTTGTCCAGGCATCCAAGTGCAAGGAGAAATGACCTCCAATGCCTTCAGAGACGAACAGTCGGGCGATGCTTCAGGAGCACTGGTAGGGCCTGAGAAGGACCCTGGTTTTGTGGACCCCCTCTGCCTCTGGGGTGATGTCTGCCACTGAAACCTCCTCCTCTGCTTCTGGTGGAAGTGTCTCTGCATGGGTCTTGAAAGAGTCCCTGAGATTTGCAGAACCACATTTTCTTCTCATCTTGTTGGTTTCTATAGAATGTTCGTTGAGGAGTATAAAACTTGATTCCAACAGCAGATAGGGTATTTCCTTCCTGCTTGCTGTGGGTATGAGCCATTAACAGCAGACAAAATACAATAAATGTTCTTTTTTATACGGATTGCTGGTCACATTCTGGATTTTTATTTGTTTATCTATTTTGTGGTTTGGCATTAACAAAAGACACCTTAAAGGGTTCGTAAAATCTCACAGCCTCACCCAGGCATGTCTCCTTATGGCTATGACTGAATCTGCTACTTGTTAAGCATCCTTCACCATGTGGAAGATCAGCCTCATCAATGAATTGGCAAAAGAGGACAGAGTAGCCCACTGAGGAGAAACCTTTTTTGAGATCCTCTGCAGACATGGACTCAGTAAGGTAGAATTTGAAAACTCCTTGATCAAATCTCTCTAAGTGGGTAAAGTGTGCCAGGTAATTTAATGACCTCAGTGTGAATGTGACTGTGGCATAGATATACTTTCTGAATCTGTTCATTGCTCTGGACTGCCTGTTCAGTGGCTGGACAGAGGAGCTCTGCTCGGCTAGCTCCTTCTTAGTGGCTGCTGCCACAACTAAGACATCAACACCACCACCCATACTCCAGTGGGATTGTCTGAAAGAGGAACTAGGAATTTATCCAGGTGCTTGGGAATGGGCTCGACAGTGTCTGGTTCCTTTCAATCCTGGCGGTCCATTAGATCAATAAGTTTAGCCGCCGGGGGGGGGGGTATCCAAGACGCAGACAGGCCAGCCCTAAAAGTCTCAGGGAACACAGACCCCTCAGAAGGAGGAGTTTGAGAAGACCAGCCACACTTCTGTTTGAGGATGTCTAGGATTTCCCCAAATGAGACATAGTCAGTTGGCAATCTGTGGGATTCTTCTCCCTCATCAAAATCGGCATCTTCCATGAGATACTCCATAGGGGAGTCTATGTGCCTCCTCTTGCACATTTTCTTCCGAGGTACCTCCTCCATGGGGTGATCAGGGGAGGTGTTGGAAGAAAGGAGGGATCCCTCTTGGGGAGGAGTGTGGAGGCTTCCCGGAGATGGTTTACCTAGAGGAGCAGAAATGATGGGCTTAGAGCTTGGAACCAAACAGGGGCAAGGGGTAGGATCCGAGATATTGAGGATAGGTCTTTATGCAAAGAGAAGACTCTTTCTACTACCTGAAAGGCTGACAGACTGTGGGATACCCCCCCCAAGAGCCGACACAACCGAGGATGGGACGTCAGGGCAGACCCTGGATCTGAGCCCTCCGGAGAGAATTTGACCCGAGTTGTCAAGTGCCAAGACACCAAGGAAGGGACGGATCTGACAGAGTATGAGCTGAACCCAACCCCTCAGACCTGATGACAAACTCCCATATCAGACATCTACCCTGATCTGAAGGTAGCAGAGCAGGGTCGGTCAGGGAAACCGTCAGAGTCGAGGAAGGAAGCTTGTTCAAATTCAATGCACACCCTCTCGGGGATCTTGGATCCTGGAGCTCCGAGACTGCAGGTCGGACTGCAGAATGAGATAGTATCTTCTGGGCAGGTGCAGTCACGGATCCAAGAGGGGACGGAGTTGGCAAGACCCCCATGTGGATCTGAGGCCTGAGAAATCTCCACATCATCCTGTC
This sequence comes from Protopterus annectens, assembly GCF_019279795.1. NCBI lineage: Eukaryota > Metazoa > Chordata > Ceratodontiformes > Protopteridae > Protopterus > Protopterus annectens. The sequence goes on from NC_056727.1 coordinate 470,767,769, forward strand.
CATATCTACCTCAAACTCCTAGACGATCTGGATGAAGCAGTGGAAGCAGACCTAGAATGCTTTCTGGGGGTTTCAAATAATTTAAAGGGCAAAGCTGGGGAAACAGGTTTCAATACAAATTCAGGTGTTTGGCTCCTAGGTGTCACATCCAAGGTCTGGGATCTGAGTAGGAGGTAGATGGTAATGGTCATCATGATTGTTGGATCTAGAGAGACCTGTGGATCCAAAGGAGTTGGTACTGTCTTTGGATCCTGAGCCTAAGTTTTTGAGGAGGCTGTGATAAAACTCTTCCTGACTTTTCAAATGCTCACTTCTTGGAATTTGAGGAGCCATGAGATTTAGAGTGGGTTTGAGCTCCAATACAGGAAGAGAAGGCTGGGAGCAAGCCCTTAATTATTAGTTTATTTTTCCGGTCAGAAATGGCCATGAGGTTGAATGAGGTGCAAACTTCACAAGCAAAGTTGAGATGCTCTGGCCCAGGCAATAAACACTTCTTGTGGGCATCAGAACTGGAAATCTTATCACAAGAAGTGCATTTCTTAAAACCAGGCTTTTCAGGCATATTAACAGAAAAACAGCACTCTATATGAAAGCCAAATAACCTAACCAACTAAGAAACCAAACAGGGTAATCCTGTAACAGTAGCTCAAAACACAACACAAAATCTGTTCAATAATCAGGTATCTACCCATCAAAACCACAGAAAACCCTTTTTATTTTTGCAAATACACAATTAAAGTTCTAAATAGGGTGCCCAGAAGACAAGAAGAAAAAGTAATGCAGAAAGACTTAACACCAGAGATTTGCTAGAAAGCTAGAAGAAGGAGAGGATACAAACTCTTGTTGTGTCTTTCGGCTTTTCCCAGTTAGGGGTCGCCACAGCGGAACTCTGGTCCGCTAATGATTGGTAGTCGATTTTTACGTGCCGAGTTACCAGCCCTGACGCACAACCTTCAACGAAGGTACGCCCATTCACGCATGTCTCCACGCAGAAGATGCTCTAGCTGAGAATCGAACTGGACAGCGTCTTACTGTGAGGCGACAACGCTACCACAGCACCACCACCGCAGGTAGAGGATACCAACTCTAATATCTGAAAAAGTATCTAAATTTTAAGAAACAGACACACTGTCACGCTCAAGATTAATTTCGCAATCTTGCTCCAATGGAGGCAAATAAGATCCGAGGAGCTGGGGATGGAATAGGGCATTATGGTTAGAGTGGAGGAGCTTGAGATTCAGATCCAAAGTCTTGTAGAGGCACCAGAGTCAGATCCAAGGATCAGATTCTAAACCCATTTGGGAGGAAAAATGAAAAGGACAACATCCGATCCGGAAGATAATGCAAAGGCTATGCCTTTCAAAAATTCAGATCAGGCTAACAATAAATATTAGCAATACTTTTTTTTAACAGCCTCAAAGCAAATATTTTGGTATATATTTTTGTATCAGTAAGAATAATGGAGGAGGACAGACAGCTTACGGGAGATAACAGACATTTGCTAGGTTTGGAAAGGACTAAAAAGGCATATCCCTCTATGGTGATGCACTGTTATGAGCTACTAACCAAATTACAAAAATAGATGCAAGATGTGGAAAAGGGTATGCTGAAATGGAGTATATTCTACAAAGCTGCCTGATAACAGATTGATACACAAAAGACTAACCTGAGAATCTATAAAACATCCACAGAACAAAACAAATGGAGACCTCCACGATGTAAAATAAACTTGATTTATTGTAGAAACAAGCGCTTTCACGTACAAGTATGCTTCTTCAAGTTTAAAAATATGGCTCAATACAAGTGCTTTATATATCTTGACCCAATAAATTAGCATTCAGTTCACAAAACATTCATTCAATTAATCAATTTATCAATTCACTAAAATCTTATCAAACTGAGGTAAGGCTCAATACTACTAAAATAAATGTATATTATATCCCTTTTCACACATATACAAGGAAATTTTATATATAAATATATACGTATGAGCATATGCATATATATACATGTATAAAGATATATATTTATCTAAAATACAACAACACTGTTGAAAAATAGTGCTAAAAATACTATAAATACATCAATCCTTAAATGTATAAATGAATTTACTCAAAATTATACTGGATATAAATGCATATATATATGGTAAAGAAATATTGGGCCTCAATAATAATAAAATAATCATGTTAAGCCCAACTATAGCTAACATCTAAAAGTCTGAGAGTTCAAACATTCTTGGTTTCAGACCTGCTCAGTACAAAAATATATGTATGTATATAAACTGCTCACTCTAGAACTCTGGAAAATAAAATAACCTGAAAAAATTATGTGTGTATATATATATATATATATATATATATATATATATATATATATATATATATATATTTCAAAATTTTTACCTACGTGCTGCTAATACAGGTTTTATACTAACTGACTGATTAAGTCCTGGTTGAATATGAGATTTCAGCCTTAAAATCCAGTTTAACTCAACTGTTTCTAGATAGTTTTGACTATCACCCCCTCTCTTATTCAAGCTTATGACTTGTAGGACCCTAAATTTAAAAGTATGGTCAGAATACATATCTATGTGCTTAGCTAAGGCATTTGTTAAGTTCATTTTCCTTATGTCATAGATACGATTATAAATGCGATCTTTCAACCTCCTAGAGTTTAAGCCTACGTAATAGGCCATGCATTGTGTACAAGTGGCTAAATATATCAAATTCTTGGTCTCACAGGTAGCATAAAAATCACTTATAAATACATAGTTAAGTTCAGGGACAGTAAATTGATGGTCACTAATGATAAATTTACACATATTGCACTTATTACAGGGGAATGTACCATATCTTAATATACTTCTATTCTTAGTAATATCTGTTCCCCTGTTGATTCTCTCAGAACAAAGTAGCCTCTTTAAATTCTTACTATTCCTATATCTAAATATTGGTTGGATACCCACTATATTACTAATATGTTGATCTATAAGTAGTACATCCCAGTTTTTCTTGATAATATTTGCAATATGTCTATCATCATTAGTATATCTAGTGGTAAAAGCTACCTTTTTATTATTGAAACTAATTCTGGAGATATATTTATTTTTATTTTTCAGTTCAGTAGCAGTTTGTGGTCCATTACTAATAATATTTAGACTTGGAACTATACCATTCTTACATTTTACATCTTCTTTCAAACTTTCTATCATTAAAGTAGGGTAGCCCCTATCCTGAAATAATTCATGCAGCACATCGAACTGACTATCTCTATCTACACTATTTTTACATAGTCTAAAGATTCTTGTAAACTGATTTCTTACAATATTAGAAAATATAAATCGTGGATGCATGCTATTAAACTGTAATAATGCATTCCTCCAGCAGGGTTTACAGTATAATGTAGTTGAAACCATGCCTTCTATATCTTTAAAAATAGTAATATCCAAGAAATCTATTTTGGATAAAGATAACTCCATAGTGAATCTGAGAAAATCAGTAGTAGATTCTAAATAGGTAACTAGTTGTTCTAACTGCTTGCGATCACCTTTCCAAATAATAAGTATGTCATCCACAAAACGTCTATATAGTGCTATATTTTTCATAAAGGTGCTTCTAAATAAGAATAGGTACTCCCAATAATACATAACCAAATTTGCATAAGAATTTGCACAGGGAGTGCCCATTGCAACCCCCCATGTTTGCTTAAACAAACTGTCTTGAAACAGGAACAAATTATTATTCAGCACCACATCTAATAGAGTACAAATGAGTAGTTGTATATTGTTATCATAAGTTCCATTATTGTGTAATAGTTCCCTAACTGCTTCAATTCCATAATCATTTGGAATTACTGTAAACAAATTTTTAACATCAAGCGTCACTAATATATAAGAGGATGTAGCTACATTATTGTCCATTAAACTTTGCAAATCATTTAACAGCTGATGTGTCTTTTACAATCGTGGATATATTCCTAACCAATGGTCCTAACTTAAATTCTAAATAGCGAGAAATATTCTCAGCAGGAGGCCCCGTGGACTATGATGTTTGCAGATGACATTGTGATCTGTAGTGAGAGTAGGAATCAGGTTGAGGAGACTCTGGAGAGGTGGAGATATGCTCTAGAGAGCAGAGGAATGAAGGTCAGCAGGGCTAAGACAGAATATATGTGTGTAAATGAGAGGGAGGGTAGAGGAATGGTGAGGATGCAGGGAGTAGAGTTGGTAAAGGTGGACGAGTTTAAGTACTTGGGATCAACAGTTCAGAGTAATGGTGAATGTGGAAGAGAGGTGAAGAAGAGAGTACAGGCAGGGTGGCATGGGTGGAGAAGAGTGTCAGGAGTGATTTGTGACAGACGGGTACCAGTAAGAGTGAAAGGGAAGGTCTACAAGAGGGTAGTGAGACCAGCTATGTTATATGGGTTGGAGACAGTGGCATTGACAAAAAGGCAGGAGTCAGAGCTGGATGTGGCAGAGTTAAAGATATTAAGATTTGCACTCGGTGTGACTAGGATGGATAGGATTAGGAATCAGTATATTAGAGGGTCAGCTCATGTTGGACAGTTTGGAGACAAAGCAAGAGAGACGAGATTTCGTTGGTTTGGACATGTGCTGAGGAGGGATGATGGGTATCTTGGGAAAAAGATGCTAAGGATGGAGCTGCCAGGTAAGAGGAAAAGAGGAAGGCCTAAGATAAGGTTTATGGACGTGGTGAGAGAGGACATGCAGGCGGTTGGTGTGACAGAGCAAGATGCAGAGGATAGGAAGAAATGGAAAGAGATGATCCGCTGTGGCGACCCCTAACGGGAAAAGCCGAAAGAGGATGATGATGATTCTCAGTTGCCCACTCCGCACCTGCTACTATAGGACGTAAAGGAGGAGGAAAAACACCTTTGTGTATCTTAGGGAGTCCCTTTATAAGTGGGACTAATGGATCCTTTACTAAAAAATAGTCATATAGTTCCTTTGTTATTTGTCTACACATAAGGAGATCATATAGGGTGTCATGAACCATCCTAGTTGTTTTAAAAAGCCCATCACTGTCGATCTGTTCATATTTGTTAATGTCTTTCAACATGTCTAGCATTAACTCAGTATAAAAAGTGGCATCCATTAAAACCATTCCGCCACCTTTGTCTGCTGGTTTTATAACCAAACTAGGGTCTCGAGATAAGGCTGTCAAGGCACTACGTTCATTGATATCTAAATTACAATATAAGTCATCCTTCTTACACGTAGAATCAGAGAAATATTTATAAAAGTCCCTTTCACATAGCTTAATAAAGCATTCAATATTAGAGGGAAAATTAGGCACAAACATGCTTTTACATTTAAAACGATTTTCCATGTTAGAATCAAACTCATTAGTATCATTATAATATAATTTCAATGATACTGTTCTTGCAAACAAGCGTAGGTCAACCAAAATTTCAGCGAGAATACTATTCTGTGAAGGAATAAAGGAAAGACCTTTATTTAGGAGGCTTCTCTCACTAGTACTTAAAATATGACTGGAGAGATTAAAGACTAGTTCTGTCAGTTCCTTGGTTTTCTTCTTACCTCCGTTGCTTCGTCTGAAAATTTTCTCTTCCGTCGATCTCGACTGTTCGATCTCGCCTGAAATTGTGTGCGGTACTGGACTGGTAGTGGTAAAAAACCACTCGAAATAGATCCAGAAGCTGTTTTTGGTCTCGCTCCGTTTTTATTTATAAAGGAATCCTGTTCTCTAAGGCCCTCTTGGTTTGGCGGTGGCGTACTCATCATTGTTATAACATCCGTTCGCTTATTTCTTGCTGTTAACGTCATATCCGTGTTACTAGAAATCACAAATTCATCAGTGGGTGTCGGATTTAAAGGGGCAACGTCTGTTACACTATGCTGATCATTTAAATTATTAAATTGGTTCATACGATTATTGGGATGGTGTTGAGTTTTTGGCCAAACAAAAATCTGACCGGATAGGAAATCTTGATAATCTCTTTGTAACTTTTTGTATTTCAATTGTTGCAATCTGTCACTATATGCAGTGACTTGCGTGTACATGGCATCAATCTTATCATAGACTTCGCCTTTGTAGCGACTAAGTAAATCTCTATGCAGAGTCTCCACTTTAGAAGCTAAATATTTTCAATGGGTGTAAAGTAGTCAATCAAAAGTCTGATATATTGCTTGCTGAAGTCTATATTTAATTGTTGCCATTGTTTCAACAATTCAGGGTGGCTGTCACCATATGTGGGCATACAGAGAACCCGCATGCCTCGAGGTATTACTTGGAAGTGAAGACATGCTTCCAAGTGTCTTCTTTGCCATAACAGTCTATATAGTTTGTATAAATCATTCTCAAGTTCTCTAAGATTATTAAAGAAGTCTTTAAGGTCAGTTACAGTACCTATATTATTTGTACAGACTGGAACATGTAAGTCCAAATTCAGTAAAGGATTTTCACGTTGACCAATAATGTCATTCCACTTATTAACCGGGCTCTTCAAGCCTGGATTGTAATCGAGCTCCACTGTAGGTGTATCCATCGTGTGTTGGTAGCAAAATCCCAAAAAGAACACAAATATTAGAAAAAGCAGGAAAACTACCATCCAAGGTCTCACACCGAAAAAGGTATTATCCACAGAACAGAACAAATGGAGACCTCCACGTTGTAAAATAAACTTGGTTTATTGTAGAAACAAGCACTTTCACGTACAAGTACACTTCTTCAGGTTTAGAAATATGGCTCAATACAAGTGCTTTATATATCTTGACCCAATAAATTAACATTCAATTCACAAAACATTCATTCAATTAATCAATTTATCAATTCACTAAAATCTTATCAAACTGAGGTAAGGCTCAATACTACTAAAATAAATGTATATTATATCCCTTTTCACACATATACAAGGAAATTTTATATATAAATATATACGTATGAGCATATGCATATATATACATGTATAAAGATATATATTTATCTAAAATACAACACCACTGTTGAAAAATAGTGCTAAAAATACTATAAATACATCAATCCTGAAATGTATAAATGAATTTATTCAAAATTTTACTGGATATAAATGCATATATATATGGTAAAGAAATATTGGGCCTCAATAATAATAAAATAATCATGTTAAGCCCAACTATAGCTAACATCTAAAAGTCTGAGAGTTCAAACATTCTTGGTTTCAGACCTGCTCAGTACAAAAATATATGTATGTATATAAATTGTTCACTCTAGAACTCTGGAAAATAAAATAACCTGAAAAATTTTATATATATATATGTATCTATATCTATATATATATATATATATATATATATATATATCTATATATATATGACAATTACTGGAAGGCTTGAATTTCAACATTTTTACCTACGTGCTGCTAATACAGGTTTTATACTAACTGACTGATTAAGTCCTGGTTGAATATGAGATTTCAGCCTTAAAATCCAGTTTAACTCAACTGTTTCTAGATAGTTTTGACTATCACCCCCTCTCTTATTCAAGCTTATGACTTGCAGGACCCTAAATTTAAAAGTATGGTCAGAATACATATCTATGTGCTTAGCTAAGGCATTTGTTAAGTTAATTTTCCTTATGTCATAGATATGATTATAAATGCGATCTTTCAACCTCCTAGAGGTTAAGCCTACGTAATAGGCCATGCATTGTGTACAAGCGGCTAAATATATCAAATTCTTGGTCTCACAGGTAGCATAAAAATCACTTACAAATACATAGTTAAGTTCAGGGACAGTAAATTGATGGTCACTAATGATAAATTTACACATATTGCACTTAGAAGAAGGAGAGGATACAAACTCTTGTTGTATCTTTCGGCTTTTAGGGGTCGCCACAGCGGAACTCTGGTCCGCTAATGACTGGTAGTTGATTTTTAAGTGCCGAGTTACCAGCCCTGACGCACAACCTTCAACGAAGGTATGCCCATTCACGCATGTCTCCACGCAGAAGACGCTCTAGCTGAGAATCGAACTGGACAGTGTCTTACTGTGAGGCGACAACGCTACCACAGCACCACCACTGCAGGTAGAGGATACCAACTCTAATATCTGAAAAAGTATCTAAATTTTAAAAAAACAGACACACTGTCACGCTCAAGATTAATTTCGCAATCTTGCTCCAATGGAGGCAAACGAGATCCGAGGAGCTGGGGATGGAATAGGGCATTATGGTTAGAGTGGAGGAGCTTGAGATTCAGATCCAAAGTCTTGTAGAGGCACCAGAGTCAGATCCAAGGATCAGATTCTAAACCAGGAAAAATGAAAAGGACAACATCCGATCCGGAAGATAATGCAAAGGCTATGCCTTTCACAAATTCAGGTCAGCCTAACAATAAATATTAGCAATACTTTTTTAACAGCCTCAAAGCAAATATTTTGGTATATATCTTTGTATCAGTAAGAATAATGGAGGAGGACAGACAGCTTACGGGAGATAACAGACATTTGCTAGGTTTGGAAAGGACTAAAAAGGCATATCCCTCTATGGTGATGCACTGTTATGAGCCACTAACCAAATTACAAAAATAGATGCAAGATGTGGAAAAGGGTATGCTGAAATGGAGTATATTCCACAAAGCTGCCTGATAACAGACTGATACACAAAAGACTAACCTGAGAATCTATAAAACATGTAAAACTTGAAGGCACAAGGATACAAATGGAAGATGCACCAGAACTGGAATTAGCAACTGAAAATGCCAGGCATGAAGAGGTAATACATTTTAGTGCGCTATCATTCAAGTACTTGCATAATATTAAACAGAATTTGTTCAGGAGGAAATCTCACTGCACTCCCTCACTCTCATGACTAAATACTTTTATTACAAAAAACGCTTCCCAGGAAATTGTCCTCAAACTATTGTTTACTTTTGTATCTGCAAACTGGTTAGTCATTGTGATGTCCCCACTCTGGGCCAGTAATAAAAGAGCATGAATCCTCACCACTGACACTGGAGAGAGATGTTCATTTGGAACAAACATGGATACACCCAGTATTTCCAGATGCAGCTCTCTGCATCAAGCACAATTTCCCTTAAGAGAACACAGGGAACACACTCAGCCCGGGGTCTGGATTTCTCTGTCTGTCTCTCTCCTGGTCCCCAAATAAGATTCCCCATTGGAACAGTCAAAGAGTTGAGACCTCAGCAGTGTGTCCAAGCCATGTTCTCCAGCATCCTCTCTGGGAAACCAGTGCTTTGGGTCCCTGCTCCAAACAGCTGACACACACACACACACACACACACACACACACACACACACACACACACACAGGAAAGGCTGGCACAGATTTACTAGCTATGCTCCCTTCTGCTCAGACTACAAGGTTGTTACACCGCCACCAGACACTCCAAAGCCAGCTACTCCAAGGCTCTTGCAAAGATACCCAGTTATACTGAGTAAAATTAATATTAATACAAGTGGTAGTATGACCAACAGTGAGGCTTTCAGAAGCGGACAGAGCTGTCACCAAATATATACAAGTACTCTCAGAGATTAAAATATTCTCTAAAAGACCAGCCACAATGAATAGTTTAAATATATTTAATAAAGAAAAGAACTTGAAAATACTAAATATCTATTTATAGTAAACACCAGAGTTTCAGAGGAAATATTAAAATAACACAAATGAGTCGATTCACACACATACAGAAAAACAGTACTTAACTAATCTCACTGTATTTTCCTGACTGATCTAAAATTTACTATTCCTGGTTCACTTACTAGAGCAAGGCAAGATAAAGTAGGTGAGGGGCCCTTCTCTGTCAGGTTCCAAAAACAGACTGCCATGAGACTTCAGTCTCATCTAGCATTAAATATCATTTTTGTCCTAGATTACAAAATTACATCACATACATCTGATCATCTGAGTTCTGGTTCCCATGCTACCCCCCTTGGCTAGAAGCTGTCAGGATTTAGCTCATATGTGTCAATAATACAAACACACACACACAGAGCCTTGCGAAGATCTACTGCAGCTCCTGGAAGTCATAAAACAACTTCAAACCTCCACCCTTCCAGAGTAGCAATTAGTTCACGCTAAAGACAATGTAGAAAGCTTCCTAGTACAGACTTCTTGTCTCTGGCAGCATTGATAACTGTAAGATATATTCTTTATGGCCTAAACAAGGTAATTTCATTTCAAACTATTTTCAAAGTTGGGTGGATTGAGATTCATTTCTTCTCTCCCACCATCCTATGTTAAAACATATACACTTAAACAGTTACAATAATACATGTATACTTCTTTTTCTGTCCAGCAGGAAACAGGGTTGGTAGATTTTTAACACAAGCAGCTTTACAAATACATTTTTCAACACAAGCTTCTGTACAAATCAGTTTGATAAAGAAATGACATATAGCTCTTTACAAAATTCCAGCTGGCTGGCATACGTTACACATCCACTGTCCTACTTCTCCTGGCATAGCTGACATTGCCTCACACTGTCACACACATTTTCCCACAGAAGTTTCAAGAAATATTAATTTTAAAATTATGCTTCATCTCTCAAAAGTCCTAAAGGAGTACCTGCATCTAGAATTTTAATGAAAAATCATTTTGTGTCATCTTTATGTCATGGCATATAGAGAGAATAAAAATATTACTTCTATACTTAGATATTCTTTCTAGGTCTGAAGTCTTAACACAATTCATTTGTTTTAGACAGTTTTTATATTTATTACACTGAACAGAATGGGTAGTTACACTTTTGCTTTCAACTGACATTTTGTAAATGTTATAGTATTTCCATTTCAGAAAACCATTCTGACCTGAATTTAACAGTATGTACAAAGGACAGTATCACTACTTCGAGATTTTATTTTATATAAGTTTTCTGGACAAGACACCTGAACACAACCTTCTACTGCACAACATAAAAGCTAACCGCAATTAGAGAATGCAGACAACTCAGTCTCAAAGGCATGCACATCTGGTAGAAAAGGTAAAATATGAGTATTTTTCTACAATACACAACACATAATATAACAAAATAATATAATAAATAATAATAATAATAAATAATATAACAAAATATTAACTTTTTAGAAAGGAGAATATGTTGCTCACATTTCATGAGCTGTTATGATATGATCTATAATAATACGATAGGACACGATTTAAATATGTACTCTGATTCAGGCAGAAAAATTGTGTGGCAAACCCTTTCAATGTACAACAATGAGGAAAATGGACTTTTTACGGTTCAAAATGAGGAATAATCCTTGTAACAAAGTAGACTTGAGAGGTGTGTTCTGGACATGTACCACATTTCCTGGAAGCAGCAGGTGTCATATACCCACCCTTTAATGGAAGTGGAGTATAATGTAACATACCACTCTATTAGTGAAATCTCTGCAAAACTCTACATTTGGTTATTTTATAAAAAGCGTCATCTTCTTTTCAGGGGAATGACAACAGGATATACAGGTATGAAATGTAACCAATGCATCTGTTCTCTCCTTGGGGATTTCAGTGCAGCTCAGTGATTAACTTGACCACAGCACAGCATATTGCCATGAAAGTGCAGAGAGTTCTGGTCATATACATACAAATATTTCAAGCACGGGCATCACTGCCCTTCTAGCTTGCCGATATACCAAAACACTTGTTCCCATAATAAATCTCCAGGCTGTTCTTAAAAATATCTAAACTAGTACTTGCTTTAATGTAATTTTGTAGTCTGCTCCATGCATCAGCTACTCTGTCAGAGAACCAATTAGTACACTTCTCATTCCTACAGAATCTTCTACAAAGGTTGTCTGATGATTTTCCAGTACTTTTTGATAACCCCAAACATTCCCAGAGGTAGTTCTCTCCAAATGTCCTCTTAGATGTCTGTAAGAGGCACTGTACAAGTTCAGATATTTTAGTCTTTTCATAATAACTTAAATATTCACATCCATGGATGCCCTTGGTATATTTCCACTGTACTCTTTCCAGTTTACCCATGCTTAGGGTTTCCATATCGTTATTCCATACTCAGGTTTGGATCTAATGTAACTAACAAACAATGACTTCATCATTTCTGATTTCCCAGACTTTATAAATCTTTTTAAGCAATCTATAGTTCTATCGCTAGCAATCTATAGTTCTATCACTATCATTAACCAATTGGTTGATGTGATTAGAAAAACTCATAGCTGGATCTACTCATATACCTAGGTCCTTAAATGAGTCTACAGTTTCAATCACTGAGTGCTATATTAAATGTTCACATTTCAGTTTACGTCTCCCAAATCACATATGCTTACTTTTTGATGTATTTATCAGCAAATTATTCTCCTGTGCCCAAATGGTCAATTTAGTCAAGTTACTTTGCAGACATGTCATATCTGTAACATATGTAATCAGTTTATCCAATTTCAGGTTGTCTCCATATTGACTGTAGAACACTTCAGATAAAAAAGTTAGGTGTGAAAGATGCAATCTAAACAAGTAAGGGCCTAGAACAGAGCCCTGTGTGACACACTGACTGTAACCAAGGATTTCACCTGTCCAGTTGCTGTATGATACTTGCCATGTCCTACCTGTAAGCCATGCAGCTATCCATCTGATCAAGAGTACATCAATACCTAGCTGTACTAATTTATTGATCAGTGTTTTGTGTATGACTGTATCCAATGCTGAAGTTAAATCTATATAAATTACATCACAGCACAATTTTTCATTCACAGCGGTTATTAAATTGTTATAGAACATCATGTTACAGGTGGTAATAGATCTATTTTCAACATATGGATGCTGATGTACGGTTTCAAGTCCCAACCTATCTAAGTCTGACAATAACTTATCCAATATTACCTTCATTATTTTTCCACAACATGAAAGTAGACTTAAGGGTCTATATGACTCTGGGTTTGTCCTACTCCCCTTTCCCTTAAAGACTGGTTTAATAAGCGCACGTCTCCAATCTTGAGGAATCTTCCCATACTTATATGATCTAGTGAATAATAGATATAATGGCACCGTAAGTTCTTGCTGAAGTGTTCTCAGGTCATTGTTGCTAATTCCGTCTCCTCCCTGTGCTTTGTTTGGATCCAATTTGTGCAGTTCTTTTCAAAATAATCTAATTTGATTCCAGTATATGGGGTTACCTGGATATCACTAAAACAACTGTAAAAAACGGTAAAAGTAGCCAACTTTAAATCCAGCTTCAGACAAGTGACAAGTGGAGTACCTCAGGGTTCAGTCCTAGAACCGCTCTTGTCTGGCATCTACTTCTCTGAAGAACAAGCCAACACTAAGGGACTCTGGCTAACAAAGTTCGCAGATGACTGCAAACTGGGAGCCATTATTGAATCCCCAAATGATGTGGATATTCTACAAAAGGGCCTTACAGAAACAGATGCTTGGTGCCAGAGCCATGGGCTCAAGCTTAATGCCAAGAAATGTATAGTTATCCCATTTGGGAAAAAACATGTACCCATGAATTAACACATAGGTGGCATTACACTAAACACCGAAAGTGTGATGAGAGACTTAGGGACACAGGTGGACAGTGGTCTCACCTTCGATAACCACATCGCCACAACAGTCAGGAAATCCTTCTATGTGGCACACCTCATCACTAAGGGCTTTTCATCCAGGAAAAAGGAGGTCATTGTCCCACTGTACTCATCCCTCATTAGGCCTATTATAGAGTATAATGGCTGGTTTGGTATGTAACTCTCAAGACATCTGTAACAGCTGGAAAGGCCACAGAAATACCTCACTAAAAGAATCACAAACCTAAAGCAGACGCCATATGCTGACCATCTAAAAAAAACTCCAGCTATACTCTGTGGCATATCGTCTACTCAGAGGCGATCTCTGCTTAACATACAAAGCCATGTCAAACCCTGAGCTGTTGGACATGCTCCACTTAAAGAAATCCCAATCCCTCAGAGCCACACACTCCAGGGATCTAAACCTTGTCATCACAATGAACAAAACATGCTGGAGGGATAGGTTCCTGACCCAGAGACTCCCCATACTCTGGAATAGATTGCCCCATACATGTCAAGCAGAGCACCTCCTTGGCCCCCTTCTTCAAAAGGAACCTTGATGATTGGCTGGGAGATAGGAAATTCACCCCGGGGATCACATCAGTCGCCCTGCTAGACAGGGGTCCAGGAAAATAAATATTGTGGGAAGAAATATCCAGGGAATTGTTATGGCTAGGCTTGTATAGGCCCTAGGGCCGATAGCCTAGTACCAACCTATGAACCTATCACCTCTTTTGTGGAGTCAAACTGTTTTGCATAAGATTTTGTAAATATATCTATACTCTGTTGTGTCTGAAAATAAATTTTAGAACCTGCACAGTTTATCAATTTGTATGTCTTTACTCCTTCCACATGTTATGTTATCTATAAAAAGGTTTCCTATTCTGTTCAATATCTTTATATAAATTTTCTTCAAATCTTTCTAGATCTTGTCTCGCACTATGCGTAATCTGTTTGTCCGGCTTGTTTATTTCAGTATGCAAAGTTGTAGTTCGACCTCTCTTCCATTTCTTATATTTTTTGTCTCTAACATTAATCAGACATCTTGTTTGTATGGAAATGTATCCCCCTGACGTTGTACGCCTAGATCCTGATGTTGAATATGTTTTTTATTT